>NC_041404.2:50270207-50570207 GCF_900747795.2 Erpetoichthys calabaricus
GCAGGCGTCACGTTTGGAGGAAAACCAGGCACCATCCCTACAGTGAAGCATAGTGGTGGCAGCATCATGCTGTGGGGATGCTTTTCAGCGGCAGGGACTGGGAGACTAGTCAGGATAAAGGGAAAGATGACTGCAGCAAAGTACAGCGACATCCTGGATGAAAACCTGCTTCAGAGCGCTCTTGACCTCAGACTGGGGTGACAGTTCATCTTTCAGCAGGACAACGACCCTAAGCACACAGCCAAGATATCAAAGGAGTGGCTTCAGGACAACTCTGTGAATGTCCTTGAGTGGCTCAGCCAGAGCCCAGAGTTGAATCCGATTGAACATCTCTGGAGAGATCTTAAAATGGCTGTGCACCGATGCTTCCCATCCAACCTGATGGAGCTTGAGAGGTGCTGCAAAGAGGAATGGGCGAAACTGGGCAAGGATAGGTGTGCCAAGCTTGTGGCATCATATTCAAAAAGACTTGAGGCTGTAATTGCTGCCAAAGGGGCATCGACAAAGTATTGAGCAAAGGCTGTGAATACTTATGGACATGTGCTTTCTCAGTTTTTTTATTTTTAATAAATTTGCAAAAACTTCAAGGAAACTTTTTTCATGTTGTCATTATGGTGTGTTGTGTGTAGAATTCTGAGGAAAAAAATGTATTTAATCCATTTTGGAATAAGGCTGCAGCATAACAAAAGGTGGAAAAAGTGATGCGCTGGGAATACTTTCTGGATGCACTGCATTCTATTGTATTGACCCTCTTTTTTTTGACACCCACCTACCTGGAAAGGGGTCTCGCTCTAAACTGCCTTTCCCAAAGTTTCTTCCATTTGTTCCCTACAAGGTTTTTTTGGGAGTCTTTCCCTGTCTTCTTATAGAGTCAAGGCTGGGGGGCTGTCAAGAGGCAGGGTCTGTTAAAGCCCATTGCGGTACTTCTTTTGTGATTTTGAGCTATACAAAAAAAAATTGTATTGTATTGTATTGATGAAACCATCATTGAATTGTTTGGTCTCAATTCTAAGCATCACGTCTAAAACAAACAACAGAGCAGCCATCACCCTGGCAATAACCAAGGAACTTACGTGGACACATAACACCTCATCACTAATTAAGAAAGCCCAGCAGAGACTACACTACCAGAGGCGGCTGAAGCGAGCAAGTCTTCCTCCTTCCATCCTCACCATGTTCTACAGAGGCACCATTGAGAGTGTTCTGACCAGCTGCATCACTATCTTGTATGGCAACTGAAACATATCCGACCGCATGCGCCTGCAAAGGATAGTGAAGACAGCAGAGAACATTATTGGGGTGCCTCTCCCTTCACTACAGGACATATTTTACAAACGCGGTGTCCACAAGGCCTTTAGCATTGTGCAGGACCCCTTACACCCCTCACATGGACTTTTCACACTTCTGCCATCCAAGAGAAGATACTGCAGCATCAGAGTCAGATCTGCCAGGCTGCAGGAGAGTTTTTACCCCCAAGCTGTCAGACTCCTTAACACCAGGCTGCCCCCTAGGACCTTCCACACGGCCTCAACCACAGCTAAAAACAGAACTTTTATACATGCGAGTCACTCTCCTGCAAAGACGAGTGTGCAGGTAGAGAAGAACTGAAAATCTCCTGCTGACCTTTAAGGATTTTGATACTCTTGATATCCTTCTGCTGTGAAACATTCTGACCTGTCATTGTTTACATGTCTTAAACAACTATTATCATACTCTGATCATTTCTGTATTATCTATATCTATTATTTATTTGTTATATTACATATCTTACACATCAATATTGCTGCTACTTCTTTGTCTTGTCTTTGCACAATGTCTTGTCTTGTTTGTGTTTTTAATTTTAAATTTAAATTTTAATTCTATTTTTAATTTATTATTTGAACGTCATGTTGTTACACTGTGGACCCTGAGCTTCGCAATTTCGTCTATCTGTATCAATAAAGTTAACTTTGACTTTGACTTTGAATATCATTCTAAGCGTGAGGCATGGTGGTGGCAGAATCAGGGGCTGGTTGAGGTACAGCTGAATGGAGCAAAATACAGAGACCTCCTTAATAAAAACCTGGGACAGGGTGACCTAGACCTCAGACTTGGACAAAGGAAAGGCTACACCGGACTGGCTGTGGGACAACTATGAGGTGGCCAGCCTAGATGTGGACCCAATCGAACATCCCTGGAGAGCCCTAGAATAAGCTGCCCACTGACCGTCTCCATCCAACTTGAACGGCGCTTGAGAGGATTAGCAGAGAAGAATGGCAGAAAATCCCCAAAGAGGCTTGTCACGTCAGACCCAAGAGGACTCCTGCCACGACAAACTTCTGAATACTGGTGTGAATGTGAAATTTTACTTTTTCGTTTTTATAATCAGTTAAAAGTGCTGACACATTGCCGAGTTTGAATTCCGGAAGGTTCTAAATGTTCTATTCAACTTTCACCACAAATGCAACATTTTCATTTGCCACCTGTTAACGCTTAGAAACGATCAAACGTTTGCTTCTTTGTTTGTCTCATGTCGCGTCTTTCTGCTCTTCCCTTCCCTTCGAAATGCATTATTTAAAACATGGTGCCATAAAACATGGATTTTTAATTTTGCAAGGCAGCCCACATTCCAAATGATGTTGAATTATAATGTTTTCTTTATTTTTATTTTTTTCTATTGCATAAAATTAGGACCTATCTGTTTGCTCGCTTCCTGCATCTGATTGTGCTTCTCCTACCGCATGTGAATGTGAACAATAAGAACGAATACATTAAAAGTGGTGATAATGCTTGCATTTCAATATAAAAAGAGTGTGTCTGAGGGAGTGCATCCGGATGATGGCGACCAAATTTGTTGCTTGTTATTTGGTTGCCATGGAAACCAGCACACTCTCAAATTGGACTGCAGCAGACCCGGCAATTGTAATTCTATTCAAAGATCTATATTATCTTTACGAGTTCATTGAATGACTTCCACCACTTAGAAATCTAATTGAATTACCATACAAAACCGCATCTCTCGAAAGGTTGTTATTTATTTTTTTCCCCCTCTCTTATTGCTATAATTTAAAGTCCTTGAATGAATCCATGACACCTGCGAATACAATGTTATCTGTTGGGCGAGTTTCATGTTACAGCAGGCGACAAGGGACTGCATCCTCACAAGCCTATTTTTCCCCTTATTTTAAGGATGTTATCTAGTACCTATTCACAAACCGGAAAGCTGGCTTCTTGTGCCGTTTCCTAATATCTTTATTGATCTGGCATTGGCAAGTGACATCTCGTTTCAGGCGTTCTTGGAAAGAGACTTCGTACTGCATTTTATTTTTAAAAAGTTCTTTATTGTCCCAATTGGTCTTACATCCAAAATTGTGGTTAACAGCTGTAAGTGTCCTGTTCTATCCAAAAGAGATAATAATATTTAAAACAAAATTACATTTGGCTTTTCTAAGCATGAAGAAAAAAAAAACACTTTCAGATCTCAGAATGCGATACTCAGTGAATTATTTCATTTGCTAATTGAGTGAACTTGGTGTCAGATCTTCAGGTTTAATTTGTTGAATTTCCAAGCCTATAACTTTATCAAGCTGTTGGAAAATGGCAATTTGTGTTTGATCTGAACGATAGATAGATAGATAGATAGATAGATAGATAGATAGATAGATAGATAGATAGATAGATAGATAGATAGATAGATAGATAGATGTGAAAGGCACTATATAATAGATAGATAGATAGATAGATAGATAGATAGATAGATAGATAGATAGATAGATAGATAGATAGATAGATAGATAGAAAAGGCACTATATAATAGATAGATAGATAGATAGATAGATAGATAGATAGATAGATAGATAGATAGATAGATAGATAGATAGATAGATGTGAAGGGCACTATATAATAGATAGATAGATAGATAGACTAGATAGATAGATAGATAGATAGATAGATAGATAGATAGATGTGAAAGGCACTAGATAGATAGATAGACAGATAGATAGATAGATAGATAGATAGATAGATAGATAGATAGATAGATAGATAGATAGATGGATGTGAAAGGCACTATATAATAGATAGATAGATAGATAGATAGATAGATGTGAAAGGCACTATATAATAGATAGATAGATA
This sequence comes from Erpetoichthys calabaricus, assembly GCF_900747795.2. Lineage (NCBI taxonomy): Eukaryota > Metazoa > Chordata > Cladistia > Polypteriformes > Polypteridae > Erpetoichthys > Erpetoichthys calabaricus. The sequence continues at coordinate 50,274,325 of NC_041404.2, forward strand.
GATAGATAGATAGATAGATAGATAGATAGATAGATAGAAAAAGCACTATATAATAGATAGATAGATAGATAGATAGATAGATAGATAGATAGATAGATAGATAGATAGATAGATAGATGTGAAGGGCACTATATAATAGATAGATAGATAGATAGATAGATAGATAGATAGATAGATAGATAGAGAGATAGATAGATAGATAGATAGAAAAGGCACTATATAATAGATAGATAGATAGATAGATAGATAGATAGATAGATAGATGTGAAAGGCACTAGATAGATAGATAGATAGATAGATAGATAGATAGATAGATAGATAGATAGATAGATAGATGTGAAAGGCACTATATAATAGATAGATAGATAGATAGATAGATAGATAGATAGATAGATAGATAGATAGATAGATAGATAGATAGATAGATAGATAGATAGATAGATAGTGTAAGATGAGCGCTATATTGTGCCCGACTCGACACAGATTGGACACGGGAGGCATGTGTAAAATGAAACATATAGTGTGCAGGGGTGTCCCGGCCGCCTGCCACAATGCCCCCTCTCAGCTGAGCCCCATTGGGCTCAGTGGCACGTCCCCCGAGGGCTGATCCTCTCCAGGATGGGGAGATGGTGTCATTCAGTTTGCAGGCCTGTCCTGTGGAGACAAAACTGCAAAATTGGGAGGAGTTGTTCTGAGGTCCACATCCTTTGTACGTCCTCCAGGGACAACCCCTTCAGCCATGACTAAAGCGGCCGCATTCATAGCAACGCCACTCCCCTTTACTCTGAAACCTGCGGGATCGGAAGCAGGACGGGATTTCCTGCCCCGACGTCCCTCAGCTGAGGGCTCGTGGCGTCTCCGTCCCTTTACAGTGCAGCCCTCCACTGCCTTTGAGCTGACGGGCTCATGCTGCGTACTGTCGTGCTGCTGTGCCGGGTCCTTACACACTTTTTGATATAGGTCCCAGCCCAAAAGACGAACCGGAATCCTGCTGACTACGCCAGTGTAAGATGAGAGCTATATTTCACCCGACCCGACACAGATTGGACACGGGAGGCATGTGTAAAATAAAACAAATATTTATTTTTTCTTCATCTGTGGGTTACACCTTCCTCGTGCCCACAGACACAACACAGTACCAAAGCACATCACACTAATAATACAAAGCACTTTCATCTTCTTGGCACCACCACTCCTCCCAGGCAACCTTGTCCTCCTCCACCTGACTCTGGCTGCTGAGTAGTTGTCGCTGGCTCCTTTTATAGTCTATCCGGAAGTGCTCCAGGTGCTTGATCGCCGACATCTGGCTGCACTTCTGGGTGTGATGAATATGCTGCCCACACGGGCTCTAACAGGGCTGCACCCAACTCCAATTCCCATGAAGCCCTGCGGGAAACCGAGGCTGCGCTCCAACCCAGGGGGCTGGCCATCTAGCATGCAGGGGGAGGTATTGCACTGTCCAGGGCTGCTCCCCCTGAATATAGAGTGCAGGGGCGTCCCGGCTGGGCATGGACCCTGGCCGCCTGCTACACTAGATAGATAGATAGATAGATAGATAGATAGATAGATAGATAGATAGATAGATAGATAGATAGATAGATAGATAGATAGATAGATAGATACCTGCAGATGCCTGCACATCATATACTCATATTACAATTTGTAATTGACCGGTCAGAATTAAAGGAAAAGATAAATGTGGTCAAATACAGAGAGGTCCTTGATGAAAGTCTTCTCCGGAGGGTACGTGACCAAGACTGGTGTGGCGATTCACCTTTCAGCACAACAATGGCCTGATGCTTACAGCCAAGAAAACACTTGAGTAGTTTCAGGACAAGCTTCTGAGTGTCCTTGAGTGGACAAGTCAAAGCTCAGACTTAAACTCTATAGAATTTCAGTGGTAAGACCTGAAGATGGGACTTCACAGGCACTTCCCATCCAATCTAAAGGAGATTGAGTAGGATCTGCAAGGAAGAATAAGATAAACTGCCCAAATGAAGGTGTGCAAAGCTTGAAGTGCAAGGATGGAGTAAGCGGGGACAAGTATGTTGCTAGTTGGGACAAAGATCATGTACCATTTACGGAATAAGTGTTGGAGGACTGTATTGGATGATTGGTGTTGGGAAGGATCCTTGAATAGCTGCTTCCTGTTTTTTAACTGTGTTGTAATTATTCATTACACTTCCCTTTCTGAGCACAATGTTTTATGGAAGGTATTTATTTATTTCTGCACATGGACATTTTTGCTTTTAATAAACTTGCACTTTAGCACTGTTTGCCTGAATTACCTGAGCACAAGTACCTGAAAAGTTGCTATTGTTTTCTAACTTGACCTGATCCTCTGTGATGAACTGCTAGAAACCCCGACAGAGAGTGGTGCCAGGCTTACGGGCACCGGGGGTATCACACCAGTAGTTATGCAGTCTCATTTTAATAATAAATGTAGATATGTGTAAAAGTTTGCATAACACATTTCCCCAGAAAGAAAGCTCATACAAATCAGATCAGCATGAACCAAAACTCCAGAGGCAGGCCTCGGTGTATACAGGCCAAAATAGAGGATCAAAATTAAAAAAAATTCAAAATTATCTTCAAATGTCCCTGTAAGAATCATTTGCTAGTTATTTAAATTATATTAAAAGTTTGCCTATATATTAGTGCATAGTCTATGGGAGGTTCTTATAACCCCCACAAGCTGAATTGAGTTGGTATATTCTAACTACTTCTTGTCTCTGTGACTGTTGATTCGTCTCAGTTAGTTAGTGACCTGCCCTGCCATGTGTAAGCCGTGGAGGGCACACGATTTTAAACGGTGCCTTAACCTGCCCAATAATATGTAATGCAACACAGTTACTGTGCCGTACGTTTAGAGTGTACAGAAAGCAAAGTAAAGAAATGACTGACATTTGACAAGAAAAGCTAAGTTTAGAGGGTCTTGTTGAAAAAGCGGACGCCATCTTGTTCAACTCACCCCCACGAACCTTAAGTTCGGGGTTTGTAGTAGGGGTAGTCCCAGAGGTGTGACCAGAACATCATATGTGGGTGGGCATTTGGCTTGTCTGGGGTAGGGGAATATCCATCCATCCCCATTTTTGTAAGAGGGTCAAATAATAATAACAACAAAGTTTTATATAACATATAAAAACAAAAATTGTGGCATAAATCATAACCTATTGCTCAATAAAATTAACAGAGGCAATGGAACTTGTATTATTATTTTTTTGTGAACAAATATAGAAGCACATCTACAAGGTAAATATCAATACAGTGATCCCTCGCTATATCGCGCTTCGCCTTTCGCGGCTTCACTCTATCGCGGATTTTATATGTAAGCATATTTAAATATATATCGCAGATTTTTTTGCTGGTTCGCGGATTTCTGAGGACAATGGGTCTTTTAATTTCTGGTACATGCTTCCTCAGTTGGTTTGCCCAGTTGATTTCATACAAGTGACGCTATTGGCAGATGGCTGAGAAGCTACCCAACGTACTTTGTCTCTCTCTCTCTTGCGCTGACTTTCTCTGATCCTGACATAGGGGGTGTGAGCAGGGGGGCTGTTCGCACACCTAGATGATACGGACGCTCGTCTAAAAATGCAGAAAGATTATCTTCACATTGCTATCTTCTGTGCAGCTGCTTCCTGAAGCGACATGCTGCACGGTGCTTCGCATACTTAAAAGCTCGAAGGGCACGTATTGATTTTTGACTGTTTGTTTTTCTCTGTCTCTCTGTCTCTCTCTCTCTCTCTCTCTCTCCCTGCTCCTGACGGAGGGGGTGTGAGCTGCCGCCTTCAACAGCTTTGTGCCGCGGTGCTTCGCGTACTTAAAAGCCAAACAGCCCTATTGATTTGTTTGCTTTCCTTTGTCTTTCTGACAGACTCTGCTCCTGACGCGCACTCCTTTGAAGAGGAAGATATGTTTGCATTCTTTTAATTGTGAGACAGAACTGTCATCTCTGTCTTGTCATGGAGCACAGTTTAAACTTTTGAAAAAGAGACAAATGTTTGTTTGCAGTGTTTGAATAACGTTCCTGTCTCTCTACAACCTCCTGTGTTTCTGCGCAAATCTGTGACCCAAGCATGACAATATAAAAATAACCATATAAACATATGGTTTCTACTTTGCGGATTTTCTTATTTCGCGGGTGGCTCTGGAACGCAACCCCCGCGATGGAGGAGGGATTACTGTAAAGTCAAATGTATACAACATATGAGAGCAAGAACAGAAACGTGGCTTATTGTAGTCATGAGAGGCTATAGGACATCAGTTTCCAGTGTTTAACCTTGGTATTATTTACAGGACCAGTCTGCGGTTACTCTTGGTAAATTCTGAAATAAATTCATTCACGTCTAGATTTTCTGTGATGTTTTTCTCATGTGCCAGAATGACTAAATTTCTCTTCCTTGAATGCAGCATTATTCGGCGGAGTGGAGTGAGAATGCGGTTCAAAGTAGAGAAAGAGCTGAAGACACACCAATGATGAGTGCTGTGATGCAGACATGGCTCTGACGTGCAGGATACTAGATGCGTGTTTGTGGAAGCCGCCACCATCTTTTTCTAGAGCTTTTTTCCAATTAGTGTAGCCGTGTTTGGTGAATATGTCCTCATGGTCCGAATTGGAAACACTAAATCTGTAGCAGGTAAAGCAAAAGCTACCATCACGGACAACAGAATATTCAAGCCATGGTCGAGACTGATACCAGCTTGCACTAAAACATCTGAGTGTCTTTCTGAATGCGCGCTTGGGATAATTAATTAAAATGGGCTCGGATGGGCTATTCATATTTAAGTCAGGCAGACAGGACTGTATATTTTGTTGAAGGCAGAGGTTTGGAGTACCCGACACAGGCGCAGAGCTGGAGGATTGTGTAGGCTTATCTACATCTTTTGGAGTTTCAGTTCCCGACGTGGGTGTGCTTTGCTCCGTGTTGGTAGCAGCGGTGCTGTGCTCAACCGTGGAGCCAGTAGCTTGCGGAGGGAAAGAGGTTGAAGATGTCTGCTTTTTAATAAGCCACCTATGCATAGCCTTTGGTGTTACCAACCAGAAAATAAAAGAAGAATGGAACGTATACGTTATTTTAATTAAAGAATGCAGTCAACAGGTTCAAAACGTGCTGCAAAATGTGCGACGAAGTGAACTGTGAGCGGAACGGTGCCTGTCTAGTCAAACAGACCGATTGGAAAGCAACTCAGTTTTGAAAAACAAATGTTATTCTACTCCAGAGTTTTCATTGGGCAGACAGAGCATTTCGCAGGGGGGCCACGGATTGTCTCTGGGGGGGCAGTGCCCACCCCAGCCCCCCCGTGGTTACGCCTATGGGTAGGCCAGTCTAAAACAAACAGCAGGAAGGACAATTTTCAGATTAGGTGCCTTTTAAAATGTAATGTCAGGCACCCGATCTAATTTTTAACATTAGGGACCATGAAATAAATTGGTGCACACCCCACAAACCTTAAGATAAGGTTTGGGGCAGGGAAAACAAGTGGCGTCCGCTTTTTGAACAAGACCAAGTTTAGAGTAGAGACATTTTTCCAGTTTTTTTTTGGCTTTTACTCTATACAGTATGTGTAACAACCTTTTTCTTTATTCTTGCTTTGTCTGTTTTCTTTAAATTTTCACTAAATCTTTTAAAACGAACTTATGGACTGAGAGATTTCTTTCGGCATGCATTTGACCCGTGCTTGATCCTGCTTTACCAAAATCTAACAAGTTAGAAGACGTAGGCCCAGCATGACATTCATATGTGTTCAGCAACTTTGTCAACTGATATGAAAATTGCAGCATTTCACAAATTTTTTATTTACTACACCCATGAGTCAGTGGTCACATTTTTGTTTATTAAATAGTTTTGTAGCAATGAGTCATATTCAAAAGCAATAGCAATAACAGAATGCAATTTCATGTGTTAGTAGACTCCATTGAATGTGTGTCTTTAACAGCACTTTACAATGGCATTAAAAACTGGGGGCTCGGTGGCTTTCATACACAGTCTTGTGGGATGTGAGTTCCTGATATTTTAGTTTATAATTTAAAAATGGAATAAGAATCTGAAAATCTAACAACATCACATTAAAGTTCGATAAACTCTGAAAAGAATGATACCAAACATATATATGTAGGTTTTAAAATAAGCCCGATTTAAAGCGTGAGAAAAGCTCAGACCTCCCTCTCCCCAACCACCTCCTCCAGCTCCTCTGGGGGGACCCCGAGGTGTTCCCAGTCCAGCCGGGAGATATAAACCCTCCAGCGTGTCCTGGGTTTTCCCCATGGCCTTCTCCCAGTGGGACATGCCTGGAACACCCCCCAGTAAGGTGTCCAGGGGGTATCCTGACCAGATGCCTGAACCACCTCAACTGACTCGTCTCAATGTGGAGGAGCAGTGACTCTACTCCGTGTCTCTCCCGGATAACTGAACTCCTCACCCTATCTCTAAGGGAAAGTCCAGCCATCCTGCAGAGAAAACTCATTGCGGTTGCTTGCATCTGTGATCTTGCTCTTTCGGTCACTACCCAAAGCTCGTGGCCATAGGTGAGGGTAGGAACGTAGATCGACTGGTAAATCGAAAGCCTCGCCTTTTGGCTCAGCTCTCTCTTCACCACGACAGACCGTTGCAGATTCCGCATTTCTGCGAATGCCGCACCGATTCTTCTGTCGACCTCCCGCTCCATTCTTCCATCACTCGTGAACAAGACCCCGAGAGACTTGAACTCCTCCATTTGAGGCAGTAATGTGTTCCCAACCCAGAGAGAGCATTCCACCCTTTTCCGGCTGAGAACCATGGCCTCGGATTTAGAGGTGCTGACTCTCTCATCCCCACCGTTTCACAATCGGCTGCGAACCGCTCCAGTGAGAGCTGGAGGTCACTGTCCATTGAAACCAACAGAACCACGTCATCTGCAAATAGCAGAGACGAGATTCTGAGGTCACCGAACCAGACCCCCTTTGCTCCTTGGCTGCACCTAGAAATTCTGTCCATAAAACTTATGAACAGAATCAGTGACAAAGGGCAGCCCTGGCGGAGTCCAACCTCAACAGAAAACGAGTCTGACTTATTACCGGCAATGCGGACCAAGGTCCTGCTCCTCCTGTACAGGGACTGAATGGCTCGTAACAACGAGCCTTGTACCCCGTACTCTTGGAGCACACCCCACAGGATGCTTCGAGGGACACGGTCGAATGCCTTCTCCAAATCGGTATTATATAAGGACTCAATATTATATCTGCTGCTAACTGTTGGTCTTTTGTACATCTCATAAGCTAAACTATAAAGCACCTTCTCATTTATTTACTGCAATTCACTAATGACTATTGCACATTGTACACAGGTCTAATTACAAGTTCTAATGTTATTTATCTTATATGTTATACTTTTGTACTTTTTTATATGTTATTGTACTATGAAGATGAGAGAGAAACAGTATTTCGATTCTCCTGTATGTTCTGCACATTCCAGTAAACCCCCGATTTTCTAAAGAATTGCAAATCCAAGAATGGCAATTACTTTCTATTGCCTCCAATCTTTGTAGGGATGTAAGATCATGGAGGGTGGGAGCGTCCTGGGAAAGTTTTCATTTAATGAAAGAAATATATTTGTAGTAAAGCTGTGTCTTTTTGGAGCCATGACTCATTTGGTTCTGGTGTTTCAGAAGCGTGTTGTAGGCGCCTTCGTTCATTGTTTTTATCCATGCAGTCTCGTTTTTGTTTTTCTATGGGTGTGTTGTTAGCTAGAAGTCGTTTGCTGTTAGGAATCATAATTGAACCCCTGACCGCAGGCACTGTGGAGTAGCCGACTGCTGGCACTGTCAGTAGTCAGAAGAAAGGAGTTTCTGGAGCGATTTGTGTGGGTTATCAGGAAGGATAGTTGCTTTGAAAACCCACACAAATCGCTCCAGAAACACCTTTCTTCCTAGTGCTATACGACTTTTCAATAAGAAATATCGGAGATAATGTTTAAGGTTTTGATATATATCCTGTTACCTTTTTTTTTTTTTTTTGGTATAAATATGTTTTATCTAACTGCCTTACCTTAACCTTTCTTATTTCTATTTGTCTGTTTTATTTCATTCTGTCTGTTACCTTTTATTAGATGCAACTGAGAAGGCAAATTTCATGTTTTCTTGTGTAAACATGACTAAATAAAGAAACCTAAACCTAAACCTAAACCTAGTCACCACTACCTCAAGTTTAAATACATACACATATATAGATAGACACCGCATTCACTGTGTTTCCCAGTAGACACGATACGTGAGCCTTATTGCGAGTGGCAAAAGTGCCATTTAAACTAATACAGTTAGACATGGAAACCGGGTTTTCTGATGAAAAAACAATAACGTTTAAAACAGTATCGTTTACATACAACAGATTTTGGTGAATCGTTTAAATGCAATTATTAGTATGCATTTATACACTAATAATGGCAATTATTAAATAATAATAATTATAATTATAATTATTATTAACCATTCCTCCCATATAAGTAACATTTCGGGGACTGCCTTCACACTCCTCTCGCTCACTCAGATCTTGTAATTTGAGAGTATTCAGTCTGGCAATATGGTGCAGCCTTAGTTTGTGGAAGACAGACACAACTAAAGACATGAGCATAAAATGATGGTTGTCAATTTCAAACTGTGTTTCCTCAATGTGCTCGTTGAGAAAATACATCATCAAGTTTGAGACATATTAACAGCTAACAACAATCTACATAGTTAATGACTAAATACGTTTAGCCAAAACGTTGTTTGGAGGCTCACTTGAGCACATAAATGCATAGCTTTGCTAGCTTAGCCTGGCTTAGCTAAAGTAAAGATTATAAAATGGGATTTTCTAACGGCCAAATATAACCGAAACAATTGTTCAGCCTTACCTATGAAATGTAATCCCCCGGGATCTGGTTTGGAGCGTATAGCGGTTTGTACAATCCCAAGAAGCACATTATTCATTACTTCACTCCACAGCAGTGCCACTCACAATATGGCGGCAACGTTGACGTACGATTCTGCTAGTCATGAGGCGTCTAGTTATTCTGTGTCAATGTTTAAATATGTCACCATGGCAACTTGTTGGCGTACACGCTTTACGTCAAGTTTAGTTTACAGGTTGTGTTGTTTGTGCGCCACTTACTGACTTTGGGAAGCCGCTGGGTTTGACTGTTGGGCGCTGTGCGAGTGCGCGTGCGCTTTTGGCACGGGTTGCGTCTGGCGTCCGTGTATATATACAACCTTTGTAAACATTACTAAACGAAGGTTTTATATGCGGTGGTGTGCGCCTTTGGGCGGCAGTTGTATTGTGACCTGAAGTTTAGTTTACAGGTTGTGTTGTTTGTGCGCCACTTACTGACTTTGGGAAGCCGCTGGGTTTGACTGTTGGGCGCTGTGCGAGTGCGCGTGCGCTTTTGGCACGGGTTGCGTCTGGCGTCCGTGTATATATACAACCTTTGTAAACATTACTAAACGAAGGTTTTATATGCGGTGGTGTGCGCCTTTGGGCGGCAGTTGTATTGTGACCTGAAGTTTAGTTTACAGGTTGTGTTGTGTTGTTTGGGCGCCACCTACTGAGTTTGGGAAGCCGCTGGGTTTGACTCTGGGGCGCTGAGTCGCAGTGCGCGTGCGCTTCAATGCATCCGTCGTCCTGCGTCCGTCATCCTGCGTCCGTGTATATATACAACTGTCATTTATCTGCACATATAGTGAATTGACAATGAAAGGCTATTTGATTTGATTTGATTGAAACATAATGCTTTACAACAAATATAGAAGACACAGAAAAGCAAAATAAATATAAGCCAAGAAAACATTGGCTGATACATAAAAGCTATCAGATGCAAAATAATTTTAATATCACGAAGTAAATAAAATAATTTCTAAGAAACCAAGATCGAAATGCAAAACCTGCCACTAACAGCATGGATGCAGCTTTAAACCAAAATATTGTGCTTCTTTACTGGGAAGTTTTTGGCCAATTGTGTTTTAATTAGCGAGCGGTTAAACAAAGCTTTATTTAAGATATAGTGCAAACAAAAATACTAAATCCATAAATATTAAAATAAAACAAGTGCAACGTACGAATCTCATATTTAACAGCCGGTGCAGGGTTTCGCAAAAGAAAAATTAAACCTTGTAAGGTGCTGAATGATTACCTTGACATGTCAGCGAAAGATTCATTTGCATGTTTGATGTTTATTTTGTTTGCCTTCTTGCAAGCCAAGATGCGCCATTTATTTTATAGATAATGAAGCCCAAGGACAAAAAGGAAAAAAAAAATGTGTAAATGCATGAATTTTAAACGGGGAGTAAGTCACATATTATCATTGTTATTCATTGAAGATCATAAATAATATATGAAGTTGTATTCTTAAAAATGGATTTGAAATGTATGCATTTTGCTGCAATTGTCAGTCACTTAAAAATGATTCCATTTAAAATGTCCCTGTGCTTTAAAAACAAATGAGAAGAAAAATGTGTATCAATTGTTTAAAGACATAAAAAAAGAGGACAATTTCAACAAATTGCTGTCTCTGTGGAGTTTGGTTGTCCTCCTAATGTTATCTTGAGGTTCTCAATGCTGCTATTATCACACTTCTTCTTCATCTTCTTTTAGTTGCTCCCGTTAGGGGTTGCCACAGCGGATCTTCTTCTTCCATATCTTTCTGTCCTCTCCATCTTGCTCTGTCACACCCATCATCTGCATGTTCTCTCTCAGCACATCCATAAACCTTCTCTTAGGCCTTCCTCTTATCCTCTTACCTGGCAGCTCTATCCTTAGCATCCTTCTCCCAATATACCCCTCATCTCTCCTCTGCACATGTCCAAACCAATGCAATCTCACCTCTCTGACTTTGTCTCCCAACTGTCCCACCTTGAGCTGACCCCCTAATGCCCTCATTTCTAATCCTGTCCATCCTCATCACACCCAATGCAAATCTTAGCATCTTTAACTTTGGCACCTCCAGCTTCGTCTCGTGTCTTTCTGGTCAGTGCCACCATCTCCAACCCATATACAACAACATAGTGGGTCTCACTATCATCTTGTAAACTTTGCCTTTCACTCTTGACGGTACCTGTCTGAAAATGCTTTTATTTGCACACACACAATGAAAAGTGGGGAAAGGTTTATAGGTAGAACGCTTAGTGAAGAGTCCACCATAGCTGAAAAGCAGTGTGGTTTAATGCCAGGGAGAAGAACAACTGATGAGATCTTTGCAATGAGACAACTCAGAGAGAAGAATCGAGAAAAACAGAGAGGTCTGTATAAGGCATTTATTGATTTGGAGAAGGGGCCACATCAAAAAGTCTTGGAGGTGCATGAGAGTGAAGGGAGGACAAGAGAACTGTGTGACGAATGTCCAGGATATGTATGAGGGAGTGAGGACTCGGGTTAAGATAACAGAAGAGATTCCAGTTAGAGGAGGTCTGTGCCAGGGATCTATCCTGACATCTTTAATCTGGTTATATGAATGTGTTGAGCTGTGGGTTAAAAGACCAAAACCGCTAGTGCGGGCTTTGTGATGACAACATTGTGATGTGTACCACCAGAAAAGAGGAAATGGAGAGGAAGTTGGAAGAATGGAGAAGGGCTTTGGAAGATAGGGGTTTGATGATAATTAGGAAGAAGAAGACAGAATATCTGACGTTTAATGGTGATAAGGATTCAGAAGTTAGTGAGCAGGGGGAGCTATTGAAAAAAATGGAGAAGTTTAAATATCTGATCCCAAATGATTGCCGACACCCCAGGGTCTCTAACACCTAGTTACCCTGTGCCACCCTGTACAAGGGAAGAGAAAGTGAAGGAGGCCAAAGCAGAGGTGGATGGATAAAGTAAAAGAAAATCTGAAGGAAGAGTGTCTGACTGGGAAGGCAGGACTGAGATGTTTGGTGAAGGTTGATCAGGCATATCGACCCCACATAGAAGTGGGAGCAGATGAAAAGGAAGAAGAAGATGAAGCTTTGACTTTCACACTGACTCTAAACCTTTGGTTCTCTGCTGAGCGGGAGTATAAACTCCAAAGTTCAGTATTCTATAACACCTTCAGCTGTGTGCTCACAGGTTATCAGTCATTTGGGATGCACGTGTTGCCAGCAGCTGGCATTAACTTCTTGAATCCAGGACATCGATAGTCACACACCGAGGATGGACTGGGCAATGAGTACATATAAACAACAAGAGCGCTGTAAAGTGCATTGTGCAACGTTATTTTCAAGTAGTATCCAAACAAGAAATAAAGTGCAGTGCTTCATCTTACTGTAAGTAAATAATCTGATGCAAATGTGAGGCAAATACAAACAGCAACAAATAATCCAGAAACAAATAGTTAAAATCAGAATTAAAACCAAAAACATTGTGGAGAATCCTGAACCAAAATGGACTACAGCAAGGAGGGCACATAACGCCAAGGGATGGTGCAAAAGTGCTTTGTGGTTTTATTCTTCATCTGAAAATCAAGGCTCAAACAGTGTAATTCAAAGTTCTGCAGCAAATAAATAATCCATAAAAAAAACAGTGCACTCATGAGGGTAAAAGTTGATAAAAGCCATTCATAAATAAATTCCATAAACAAGTTAAAATCCATGAATAAAACAAAACGAACATTGGGTTTCGTTTTCTTTTTTCGCCTGCCAGCCCACCACGTTGTTCTCCCTCATCTCCTCTGCTCACCCTTTGGGTCATCTCTCTTAGACGCCAGCAGCTCCAGTCCTCTCTCTTTGGCTCTCATCCCAGTCACCTCTGCTGGTCATCACTGGGACTCTCTGAGCTGGACCTCTATCATCCTGCCACCAGTGTTTTGGTCCGATAGGACCTCTGAAGCACTCGAATGCATCTGCTCCTCTGGAATAAGTGGTATCAGCCCGTGGAGCACAGTTTCTCCTTCACAGGACCACCAACCCCTCTGCCTCCTCTCCAGTGTGCTGGTTCACCCGCCCAATTTGTTCTTTCCTTCTTTTTTTTCTGTTTGTTCACCACCTTCTGCTCTGACCTACTCAATCTCCTTTTATACTACTGTGAGCGCAGGTGCCTCAGTGAGGACACTGGCTTAACCAATCACATCGTCATATGCAAACGCGACTAGCCTCATCAGCCACTCATGGACTGCACAGCTTTACTGCCACACCCACGGAGCCCGAGGCACAGTGTTTATAGTTAAAAACTTCTTTCACTGCCACGGATCCCTCATGTGCTTCATCACACCATTGTGTGCCCACTAAGTATTTGACGCTGTCACACACGTGCCATTAAGGGGCAACTTCAGGGCTTGGCTAACTGCAATTGCACTCCAATCCAGGGGTTGGTGCTGTCATTTCATATGTGTTCTCTTTGTCTCGTGTCGTTAACGGCTGCAGTTCAGTCATCTCCTTCATTATACTACGGTGACTCCACACATGTGTTAAGAAACTTATTGTCATCCTGAAACTGACGTTGACACAGGCAAATAAAAACTAAATATGAACTCAAAAATATGCTCTTATGGAATAACACATTTTGACAACTGATTAATTTATTTGTTCTTTAAGAACTCTGTTAATTTTGTGTTTTTCTTTTTTTTAATGATGTTATTATTTCGTACCTTTTAGAATTTTTCTCCAGTGTTTTTCGACTAATTATCTTTTTTCTTCCTTCCTTTCCAGGATTTTTTGGGCATGAAAAACTCATTTCTTTAATTATGTTGCATAATTTTAAGGCTTCCAAATAAATAAGTCACGTCATGACGTGCCACCATTTTCTTGTTCACAAGTGCCACTTGTGATCAAATGAAGAAGAGCAGGGCCCACTGAAAAATGTCGGGGTGCCAACCTGGTCATCCCTATTTAATCAAATGGAAGTAAATCAATCAAAAGTAAAACAGAAGACAGCAGTCTGAATATCAAATAAAAGGAGCTGGCAGGCTTTGTAAAGCATTTGTTGGTATCCAGGTAAGAGGTCCATCCTGTGGTGTGCTGTATTCACAGAGTGACACCTCCTTCTGGTGGCCTCGGAATAGATAGATAGATAGATAGATAGATAGATAGATAGATAGATAGATAGATAGATAGATAGATAGATAGTGTGCCAAAGGCGCTATATAGGCGTTGATCCGACACAAACTGACAACAGAGGCACATATTAAAATAAACAAAAAGGTTTTTATTTTTTTCTTCAGCCATGGGGCATGTCTTCCCCGTCCCCCGCAGGTCCTACACAGTCCCAAAAACACCCCAAAAGAAAGTCACCACAACACACTCCTCTTCTTCCTCCACTACTCCTCCCAGGCAGCTTCGTCCTACTTCTCCTGATGCTGGCGCCCTGAGTAGTGGCTACAGCCTCCTTTTGTAGCCCTCCCGGAAGTGCTCCAGGTGGTAATTGGCCTAATTAGGCTGCACTTCTTGGTGTAGCTGCATTCCAACCCACAAGGGCTCGTTAAGCTGTGCAGCTCCTCCGGGTGGTGGCCACGGAGCCCAACAGATCTGAGCCCTGAAGTCCCACGCCTGTGGCCCCAAGGTAACCCAGGAGAGCTACGACTATGCGTTCCAGGGGACGTAGTGTGCATCCCATGGCTGCTCCCCTGGTCCCAGTGTCAAAGCGCCACAATACATAGATAGATATGTGAAAGGCACTATATAATAGATAGATAGATAGATAGATAGATAGATAGATAGATAGATAGATAGATAGATAGATAGATAGATAGATAGATAGATAGATAGATAGATAGATAGATAGATAGATCTTTTTTTGTCCCCGGGGGAAATTTGGCTTTTTACAGGAGCTGTTTTAATTAAAACTATAAAGGCATACATAGAGAAATAGATAAATAAATAAACAAACACCTTGGTCTTAACAAAGAAGGAAATTCTGACTTGGCTGTCATGGATGGGTGGACCGGAAGGGGAGGAGCTAAATGAGCTCACTCTGAGTCTTCTCGGGACATCAGAAGGAACAGAAGAAGACCCTCCCTCGACTCAGGGTGGTAGTACATGCTTGACATGAGCCCAGAGAGTGATCCAGTGACACGCCTGTATGACACACCATTTTGTGGTTTCGTTTTCCATGACACAGTGACCCTTTGCTAGGGGGTGTGGTCTCAGAAGTCATTCCTAAGAATGAGTCTCGTGATTCTCATTCATTTGACTCTCAAACTGAATCATAACCTGAGAACGAGTTGCATGATTCTTGTTGTTCGAGTTGTGAATTATTTGCAAATTGTTTCCCAGGAATGATTCACACAATTCCTTGTTTCCTTATATTTCTCAAACTCTTTATTTTAATTATGTATTTTCACTACCCTTAGAGCTCTCAAAAAGAATACTGTTACATGATTTGAATTATCAGCATGTTTAATATATGTAGTGTGGGAGATGGCCGGCTGTTCATCCCGGCCAATATCCCCAGGCCGCTAGATGGAGCCCTCCCTGTAGCATGGAAGTGCCCCGAAGACCAGCAGGGAATTATGGACAATGGAGTTTTTATTCCCAACCCTGCTGGACACCGTGGGGCCCACCAGAGGACGCTGCAGGGAGGATCAAGGACTTATACGTGCCCTATAACCCGGAAACACGTCATGATCATATGACCAGAGGGAACGACGTGTTTCTGGGTTGAAGAGAAGGACTTTTTATCTGACCCGGAAGTGATAAGAAATCACATGGACTGTAGGATGGGAAACACTTCCGGGTCAGGGAATATAAAAGGACTGTGGGAAACCCAGACGCTGAGCTGAGCTGGGAGGTAGGGTGGCGAAGTGTCTGGGAGAGGAGGATTGGTGATTATTGATTATTGTAGAGTACTTGTATGTGTAGTGTGGAGTGGAGGGTGCTTTGTGCACATAGTTATTAAAAAATAAATAATAATTATAATTTTACCCGGAGTTTGGAGTGGTACCTGAGGGTTCAAGGGAGCTCTAGCGCCCCCTACTGCTACAGTAGAATGTAACATATTTAATGATATGAATTATTTGACTATATATTTAGAGTTCATTATAGATGAATCAAATGAACGCATTCACTTAAAAGGGTAGCTTGAAAGAATCAGATCAATAAAGTGATACAAAATGCCCATCACTAACATTAAATCATGAACGGCTCTTTAATGATAATCACAATCTTCTAATGAGTGTACAACGGTTTGCTCTTCTTTTATTTTACATACGTGTTATCACACAGCTATTGCACATTCAGTGATGCCAAGCCATTAGCTACAACTCAACGGAGTAAATCCTACATTGGCATGCACATGAGTGGGTCATGGGTAGGACCCCTAGACACATTTATCATGGTGGTATTACCATATATTCTATCATTCAACTTTTTGATTTTTGATTTGATATACTCTATTAATCCTCAAGGGGGATATTATCTTTTCACATACTCTTTGGTGGTCAGCCATTGCACAAGCATCCCAGGAGCAATTTTCAGGTTAAGGGCTTTGCTCAAGAGCCCAACAGAGTGGGATCCCTTTTGTCAGTAAAGGAATTTGGACCTTCCAGACACCAATACAGATCCTTAGCCTCAGACAGACCACTCCACCTTGTGATCCCATCTTCGGTTTCTCTCAATCCAGCCTTCCCGATTATGTTTTTTAGCTTCTGACAGCACCATAAAAAGGTGTTTTTTTAAGACCTGTACCCATTTAATTTCTTGAAATCTGGTGCTTATTCTATGATTTGGTTGTTCAGAATGCTGACTGAGTGACTTGGGACCCCCAGATCTTTCAGCATGTTGTGCACTTTGCTACGAGCCCTGCAATTAATGTTATAATCAATGGCACCATTTTCCTCAGTGTGATTTATATTTATGAGCTGCTTGGAGCTGTGTACGCATGTTGCGCATATTTTAGAAATGCTATGCATGTTTGACGTCTGCTTCAGCCTGAATTTGCTTTCTAATTGAATTGTTTGCATTATGTTTTTAAAGGAACAAGTGGCAGCACAAGGGAGCTGCTGCTATCCAGGTGGCAGCAAATAGGCAGCTACAGTAGACAGCACTTATTGTTAGTAATGAGGCCTAGGGGTTATTTTTATTAATTGAGTGTGTACTTGCTGGTTAGTTGCTTAATTGATTTATTTTTAATTGTTTTTGTTAATTAGATATGCAGATCACCCCTTTCCAATAATTAAAGAGGTACGCAGACAGTCATTAGTTGAACAAGGGAGCTATGGGACTGACTTCGAAAAGAGCCACAGCAGGAGGCACTTCAAAGGATGTGGGGACAACGACTCTGATGCCACAGGTGACGTTATTCTCCTTATACCTGGCAGATTCTGCTCCCACCTTTCTACTGCAGCACTGGCATCGAATGCCAAATGTACTCTTGGGTTTTTGCATTACTGTTGCCACACCAGCTGGAATTCTTTAACGATTTTGCTGGTTGGCTGTTTTGATAAAATCCACCATGGCGGCTCCAAAGCTCCTCAGTTACATAATGGAATGACAGCTTGTTCTGTTGGTGACTCATCTTCAGGCTGATGCGACATGTCAACGCTGTTATATTTCGATATGTATAAGGTAGATGTCATCATAAAGTGAGCAGAGTGGTCTCCTCTGCCAATCCCAAGCTCTCAGACTTTAAAAAGACCACTTCATGGCGCAGCCCATGCTCTCTTATGTAAGCCACTGATTGTGGAGAGTTCAAAAACAAACTGACGAGAGAGAGGAGGCAGTGACAGTGCTGGTGTTTGCATTGTACAGAGCCTAATGCTGGTGCTGTCTGGGAAAAGTGCTGCACGCAATGTGATTGAAGAGCAGGACACTGCGGCAGTGGGCAGCCGATTCAAAGTTCAAAGGCACTCCAGTTTCCTCCCACAAACTAAAGACAAGCTGTTTGGCTGATTTGGAGCACTTACTGGCCAGAATAAGATGGCATGTGTGTGTGTGCCATGTGATGAATTGGGATTTGTTTCCTGGGGTACTGCTGCCAGGAGTGGGCTAAGAAAAAATGTATGAAGGCAAAAAAGCAATGGGACTGCAATTGAATCCAATTACCCAGTCACTGACTTTCCAAAAGTGCCTGTTATATTAGAGGGTCCAAATCGCAACTCTTCACCCCAATGGCTCAGCTCATTTTGTGAATACTGCAACTGCCATTGTTATCTATCTATCTATCTTACTCACCAAATAGATAGATAGATAGATAGATAGATAGATAGATAGATAGATAGATAGATAGATAGATAGATAGATAGATAGATAGATAGATAGATAGATAGATAGATAGATAGATAGATAGATAGATAGATAGATAGATAGATAGATAGATAGATAGATAGATAGATAGATAGATAGATAGATAGATACTTTATTAATCCCAATGGGAAATTCACAGGTTGAGGTCCAGGGTTCTCCAGGCATTGGGGCGCCCCCTGGCTGTGACCACGGGCCCCTACAGGTCTGAGCTTCAAAGCTCTGCACCCGTGGCCCCCAAAGCAACCAGGGCGGTCACCCCCTCGTGGTCTGGAGGAGGAGTGAGCCCCCCTCTGGTCCTCTCGGGCGTCCCGGCTGGGTACCACCCCCAGCCGCGTGCCACACTATCTATCTATCTATCTATCTATCTATCTATCTATCTATCTATCTATCTATCTATCTATCTATCTATCTATCTATCTTCCGCCACACCGGGATGTGCTGGGGGGAAAAGAAGCAGGGACACCTGGAGTGCTTCCGGGGATACAGCTGGCACTTCCGCCACATTGGGGTGTGTGGGTGGAAGATTGCCGGAGCACACCTGGAGCACATCCTGGGGAAGATAAAAGGGACTGCCTGAGCCTCCTTTCATTCAGGGCTGGAGTCGGGTGGAAGAGGACAAGGCTGAGTGGAGAGAGAAGGCAAATTGTGGTTTTGGCCTGGACTGGGGTGATTGGTGCAGTGGCACTGGGGTTTGTGCTTAAATTAATAATTGTAAATATTTTAAATAAATGTGTGTGTTAGACTTAAAAACGATGTCCGTCTGTCTGTGTCCGGGGCTCGTTCCACAATAGATAGATAGATAGATAGATAGATAGATAGATAGATAGATAGATAGATAGATAGATAGATAGATAGATAGATAGATAGATAGATAGATAGATAGATAGATAGATAGATGTGAAAGGCACTATATAATAGATAGATAGATGTGAAAGGCACTATATAATAGATAGATAGATAGATAGATAGATAGATAGATAGATAGATAGATAGATAGATAGATAGATAGATAGATAGATAGATAGATAGATAGATAGATAGATAGATAGATAGATTATCAGCTAGTAAGAACATCATCAACTTACTCAATACCAAGAAACACCTAATAAAAAGCCACAAAACCTACTGAGGGAAACTGCCACGTGTAAATCACAGGTTTGTTGGAGAAAACTGCCCACCAATCACAGACCAGGTTTCCTACACCCATAATTGCTTTCAAAAACTTCAACCAGTTGCCTCTTTACCTACAAATGTCTAAAAAAAGGCACAAAGCCTACTGAGGGAAACTGCCACGAGTAAATAACAGGCTGTTGGACCAAACTGTCTACCAACTACAGACCATATCTCCTGCAGCCAGAACTGCTGGTAAAAACTTTGAGTTACTCATTACCCAGAATGCCTATTAGAAAGCCACGAGACCTACTGAGAGAACATGCCATGGACAGATCACAAGTTGTTGGACAAAACTGTCCACCGCAGACCAGATCTCCTGCACAATTATCTGCCAGTAAGAACCTCATCAAGTTACTCATTACCCAGCAACACCTAATAGTAGCCACAAGACCTACTGAGGGAAACAGTCACGTGTAAATCACAGGCTGTTGGACCAAATTGTCCACCAACCACATACCAGATCTGCTGTAGCCAGAACTGCTAGTAAAAACTTCATCGAGTTACTTTTGACCCAGAATGCCTAGAAGAAAGCCTCAAGACCTACTGAGGGAACCTGCCATGTGTAAATCACAGGCAGTAATCGGGTAAAGCACAGCCCTGCTCTGTCTTGTTTTGCAACTGTATTAGTGGTATATTTTATAAATAACAGTTTTTCTACTTCTATTACTACCGTTATTTCCCATACGCTGAGTTCAATATAATTGAGAAATAATTTTCCTGGAAGAGCCGGGCAATTTTGCACCGATTTTGCAGATATGTGAATGAATGGAGCAGCCTGCCCACCCGGCCTATTAAATGCGTATACTGTTGCCTGTCAGTTTTTATTCATTGCAAATCTCTAAATCACCATTCTGCTGGTGTGTTTGTGGGGGCTTTTGTAATTATCCAGGGATAACAGTTTCTTTAAGACACTTACCTGATCATCAAGCCAGCGTCTCGTACGTATTTAAAGCTGTGTTGAAATCAGTCACTCCACACAGCCATTATCATGTGTTTAGGATGTCATTACCCACAGGCTTGAATATCACCACTCCGTCTGATCAATGGGTTCGTGACCCCGTCCAGATTCCCCCGGTGTGACGGTTTTCAGACAAATCTCTCCGCGCTCGTTGGGTGAGAACAATCACTTAAAGTCTCTGTAGTGCCAGCCGTCACTTTTTTTATTCGCCCGGCCGGCCGACCGTCGCTCATACAGTCTACTGCTGCTCTCATCCCAGTCAAGTGTACATAGTGGAGGCACTGGGAGTTAGGGGCAGGTCAGGACCCCCATGCATTTGGAGTGACGAAGCTGCAGCAATGCCAAAGCCAGCAAACAGAGAATGAGGACGGTCGAATTCACAACTCCATAAACTAAAGATTTCAGAACAAGGCAGCTTTACTCGGCGTGTTGTTTTATTAATCAGTTTGGATTTTCAGACTCTCAAGCAAATGAAAGAAAGTGGCGTGTGAAATACCCCATGGAAATCAAAGGTCCCATTAGAGCTCCACTGCTGGATGAACATTGAAATCCAACTCCAGTACCGTGGAATATCCGATGAATTAAATATATACAGCGCCCCGCTGAAATGAAAAAAAAACAACTCTGCCGCTTCGATTTCGATTTATTTGGTAACAATGGATTCAGAATGTATTCAGACCCCTTCACTGTTTTCATTTATTTATTGTTTTTTTTTACGTTTTCCTGTGTTGCAGCCTTGTATGAAAAATTGTTTAAATTAGGAACAAGGAAGGAAACATCAGGAGCGGTCCTGCCGTCTCCTCACTCCGAGTAGAAATATGAGAGCAGCACACGTCACCTGTAGAACTTCTCAGATGATTCTGCACTTTTTGGGGTGCGTTGATATTGGAGATGAGATGGAGGAGAGGAGTCTGGGGTAGAACTGCTGGTTTGTTAAACCTCACAGTCAGTCAGTCTAGGAGTTCACTTTTTCTTTTGTTTTTTCACATTTGAGAAGGATATTTTTCCGGATATTCATTAAGAGTTCAAATTTGTGTCTCTCCACTGTCTTAAATTATGAGCATCTTCAAGGGTTCACAGACGCTCAGGCCTGACTGTCCATTCGAATTCAGGTTCTCTACAAGGCTAGTTGTATTTTTTTTCACCATATTTACAGCACATATTCCAAAAATTAAAGAAAATAAACAGGAGAGGCCCCTCCATTTGGTGGCTTCAATGTCATGTGACCTGAACAGCAGCCAGCCAGCCGTTCCACACTTGCAGGTCCACAGCATCAGCACTGTTGTGATGGTGTGCAACCAATTGAAGAACAGACTGTTTCTTTGCCTCGCCCTTTGTCAGTATGTCACTGTAGTTTTCGATGAGCCCCGCTCCTCTATCAGCTACGTCGTCCACTACCGTCATGCGTGCCAACTGTTCACAAAATTTGTTGAGGACTTGATCATCTGTCCACCGTTTCATTGGGTTTATGAGAAGAAAACTGAGACCTTACTTTGCCCTTTTCCATAAAGATGTCCAAGAAGGATGTTGTTCTTTCTGTCACTGGATCCTCCAACTTCAGCTATTCACATTCATTTGTCAGCTTAAGACCCTGAGGAAGATCTGGTAATGGTGGCTGCTGCAGGCTTTTCTCCATTTGGTACCATGTTTCTGTTGAAATGAAAAACAGCTAAAATAGACACTCTAATGTACTACTAGAATGTTCCTTAAACTCCTACTTGAATGTTCTGGAAATTTCTACTTACCGCCAGAATCTTCCTGAAACTCCTACTTGAATGTTCTGAAAACTTTTATTTACTACTAGAATATTCCTGAAATTCCTACTTGAATGTTCTGGAAACTTCTATTTACTACTAGAATGTTCCTGAAAATCCTACTTGAATGTTCTGGAAACTTCTGCTTACCACCAGAATGTTCTTGAAACTCCTACTTGAATGTTCTGGAAACTTCTACTTACTATTAGAATGATCCTAAAACTCCTACTTGAATGCTCTTCAAACTTCTATTTACTACTAGAATGTTCCTGAAAATCCTACTTGAATATTCTGGAAACTTCTACTTACTACTAGAATGTTCCTAAAACTCCTGCTTGAATGTTCTGGAAACTTCTACTTACCACCAGAATGTTCTTGAAACTCCTACTTGAATGTTCTGGAAACTTCTACTTACTACTAGAATGATCCTAAAATTCCTACTTGAATGCTCTTCAAACTTCTATTTACTACTAGAATGTTCCTGAAAATCCTACTTGAATGTTCTGGAAACTTCTACTTACCACCAGAATGTTCTTGAAACTCCTACTTGAATGTTCTGGAAACTTCTACTTACTACTAGAATATTCTTAAAACTCCTACTTGAATGTTCTGGAAACTTCTACTTACAGCTAGAACGTTCCTCAAACCCCTTCTTGAATGTTCTGGAAACTTCTATTTACTACTAGAATGTTCCTTGGAACTCTGTGTTAGTACTAGTTTGTTCGTTTGTTTCTCTGTTACACAAAAGTATGTACAATTTTTCAAATTGTTGTACAGGTGATGTTTGCCAGATGCACCTCCACCAGTGCACATTAGGTCAGCTGCAGGGTCATCACTTGGTGTCACCGTTCACTGATGTTTTGCTCCCTACCCAGTAATAATATAAATAAAATAGGGGCTACTGATTAATTGCTGTTAACGAGTGCAATTAATGCATTCAAAATTTCTGTGATTAATTTTTTAACCCAACCCCTAAATGTGTTAGTTTAACCCAGTTAATTTGGCCACACTTCACACGTTGATAATGAAGCCGCACCAAATGAATCCAAGTCTATTGATAGAAGGCTTTTTACCATTTTTGCCTTTGTCTGTGCTGAGATCCAAAATGGCTAAAATAGATACTCTAACTTTCTACTAGAATGATCCGGAAACTTCTACTTGCTACTAGATTCACATATGTGAATTTCCCCTTGGGATTAATAAAGTATCTATCTATCTATCTATCTATCTATCTATCTATCTATCTATCTATCTATCTATCTATCTATCTATCTATCTATCTATCTATCTATCTATCTATCTATCTATCTATCTATCTATCTAGAATGTTCTGGAAACTTCCACTTACTACTAGAATGTTCCGGAAACTCCACCTTAGTACTAGAATATTCTCTATTTCTGTGTTACACAAAAGTATGTACATAGTAACAATAAGAATAAAATAGGGCTGCTGATTAATTGTCGTTAACACTTCTGATTAATGCATTAAATGTTTCTGCGATTCACTCCTAAATGCGTTCATTTCATTCAGTTAAATTGACCACGTGTCATATGTTAAAAGTGAAGCAGCACCATATGAATCCAAGTTTTTTGATAGTTGTAGTGGATCATGGATACAAAGAAATTCCAGCACATCTTGTCCAGCAAAACATACTCACGTGTAAACTACTGTCCTGTCGACCTGAACTGCACCTCCTTCTCTCCCCTTCGATTGGCCATATCATGGATTGTCATAATGCTTTTCTAAACTGATAATAGACCTACTGTAAGTCACCCATTCCCTGGCTCTGTTTCACGAGCACACATTCCTTTATATAAGCCAGCTCACCTGCTCATGAGACCAATAGACTCCAGCTGCTGACCCCCAGAGCTCCACTCTATTGAAGAGGTTGTCACTTTATATTATACGTCACTGATAACACCTGGTCACACTATGGTTAAGATTGTGTTTAGGTGACTCAAGTCAAGTAAACCTAGTGACCAAAAAAACAGCAATTCAAATGGCAGCCCAGCGGAGTTACTGAATCTCAGAGCCGCAGATTTCTGCAGCTGGATCCATCACCACGAGACAACAGCGGTGTCAGAAAAGACACAAAAGCATATTTTTCCTTCTTGCCACTTTTAATCTCACAAGAAGCTAGCTAGCGACTCTCAAAGAAGTTGGCAGATGGCAGACAACGCATCTCCTTGAGAGACCACCACTACTCACCGTCCACCTCCCTGCAACAAAGGCTCCAGCCCCCTACCGCTGACATCGTTCCTCACCCTTTTAGGTGCACTTGAAAGGATGAAGCTGTGTGCTATTTCATATTTTAAAAGTAGAAAACTAAAAGTTTATCTTCACAGTTTGAAATCTCCGCCCCTTTTTTGAGCACCACCTTTCATGAGCTGTTGGATTGGCTTAGAAATGTGTCAATCAATGAGCCGCCTGCTTGTTCCCACCCACTTTTAAACACACTTCACTCGTGGTTGTCTCCAGCCATATAGATTATGTGTCTGGCTTCAGTGAGACTAGATTAGTATTTCACTGTTTATTAAACAGTTTTGTGGAACAAATATAATTGAATTAACTAAGTGGAATAATTTAATATGCTTAGGCAAGTGTTTGCTTTCTAAGACAAAACAGTTTAAATAAACAGATTTATTTCTGCTTAATAGAAAAATATTAATACGTTTGAAGGAAATTTGAAAATATCTTCAATTAATATGCAGCTCATTTTGATTAAAAATTGTAATTGAGTGATTAATTGCGATTACATTTTATATCAAATAAAATGACCTCTAAATGTTTCACAATCAGGCCGAAATTTCCCAGGTAAGCAGGCTATCCCTATAATGAACAAAAATCAGCCTTGTGGAGTAATGATTCTACAAACATTAACTCTTAGCTTTAGTTTGTGGACCACCCTACCATCCATACACTGACATCCATACAGTTTAACTCTTTTGTGCATCTTCTCCTGATATTTATGCAAACTTTCTCCAGCATTTCTCATTTTCCAACCAAACACTTTCAAAGCTCAATGGGCGACTCCAAGCTGCCCTGGCGTGGTTGACTGCCTTTTTGTCAGCCATGTGAGATACGTCCTCCCCAGGGATACCTCCTGACATTTATTTACTGTCCCTCTGATAGGCCCAGGCTTCTCACTAGTAAACAAAAAATACTTTAAAGATGTCAAAGATGAAATTTAATCTTCTGGTCATACTAAAATAGTGCTAAATATATATATATTGTGATAGACGGCCGGCAGCTCAATCCGGCCGGGACGTCCCTGAAAAGGAAGAATGGAGGAAGGCAGCCTTTTTAGGGCATTGCCTCCCCCGGGACTCTAGGTGGCAGCTCCCCTGGACGGCAACAGTTCCCTGGATTCCTTCATGGCATCCTGGGACATGCAGTCCGTTTCCTCAGCCCTGTTGGGTGCTGTGGGTGCCACCAGGGGGTGCTCACAAAGAACCTGGGGACTCCTACTGTTACTACAACCCGGAAGTACTTTGGAGTCACGAGTACGTCTGTCTGGTGGGTTTCACGGGGCAACAGTGACCCTTAGTGGCCACAATATATTGTCATACACGAGCGATTAGGGACCAGCTAAAGGACCTGACGAGTAGTACGAAACCGCAAGGCAGGGGACGGCAACAGTATACTAACGGATCTCTCTTTATTTCAACAGGAAAGACAAGAAAACACTGCTGTGAATTAGTCTCCAATACCCTAACTAGAAGTCCAAACCGCTTCCGGGTTCCTTTATCCCCTCTGGTCCTGCTTTGATGACATCACTCCATCCCAAGATCCTCAGCGGCTCCTTTCCCAGCTTTCCCATTTCCATTCCCACCTCATAAAATGTTTGTGCTTCATCTCAATCATTTGTCTGTCATACACTGCTTGTTGACTGACCGTTGTTTTGGAATTTTGACCTACAGTATACGGGGACGGAATCCCCAACCCTTAACGTTGTTTACTGTGTTTTCTTCACTATATAGTGAGAAGCAACCCGGACACAGACAGACGGACATCGTGTTTTCAGCCAACACACGTTTATTTACAATATTTACAGTACTTAATGTTGCACAAACCCAGTGCCTCCAGCACCAATCCCCCAAAGCCCAGGCATCTCTCTCCAGTGCCTGCCTTCTTCAGGCCACCTCCACTCCTCTCCAACAAGACTCTTATCCACCTCCGCCCGACTCCAGTCTCTGTCTGAAGGGAGGCGGCCCCTTTTATGCATGCCCGGATGGGCTCCAGGTGCATCCCGACACTCCTCCGCCGACACTCCCCTGTGTGGTGGAAGTGCTGGCTCCGCACCTGGAAGGACTCCAGGTGTCCCCGGTCTTCTTCCCCCCAGCACTTCTGGGTATGGTGGAAGTGCTGCGGTCCAGGGATCTCCAGGCACCGGGTCGCCCCTCGGTCCCCAACGCAACCAGGGCAGTCGCCCCCTCGTGGTCCGGAGGAGGTGCAAACCCTCCTCCAGTCCTCTCGGGCGTCCCGGCTGGGTACCACCCCCAGCGGCATACCACAATATATATATATCTGCGGTGGGTTGGCACCCTGCCCAGGATTGGTTCCTGCCTTGTGCCCTGTGTTGGCTGGGATTGGTTCCAGCAGACCCCCGTGACCCTGTGTTCAGCGGGTTGGAAAATGGATGGATGTATGGATATATATATATATATACTGTATAGCCAGCAGCTGATAGCAGAGTCCTTCCTGGTGACATCACTTGATTTCTCTCTGTGTTAGCACTCAATTTTTTCTGGCACAGTGTCACCACTACACTCCACCCTCCCACAGAGCAAATCCCATCCTCACCACCAAGTAAACTGCCGTGCACTGGCAGTATGAAGATTTGCACTATAGCGAACTGCCAGTGGTCAACCGTGAACCTGTGATGTCTGTCCTAGATGCTTTCATCCTACAAGGTGGCTTCAAATGAGAAACTCCATTAGTCAGCTGCGCAGAGACCGTCACCAAACATGGTCAGCCGAGTCCTTCCTGGCGACATCACCTGATTCCTCTCTGTGTCAGCACTCATTTTTCCTGGCACAGTGTCACCATTACACTCCACCCTCCCACAGAGCAAGCCCCATCCTTGCCACCAAGCAAATTGCCGTGCACAGTAGCAAACTGTCAGTGGTCAGCTTTGAACCTATGATGTCTGTACCAGATACTGTCTCCTTGCATTGTGGCCTCAAATAAGAAACTGCTTTAGTTAGCTGAAAGCGGAGTCCTTCCTGGCGACATCACCTGATTCCTCTCTGTGTCAGCACTCACGTTTCCAGCACACTGTCACCACTAACTCCACCCTCCTACAGAGCAAATCCCATCCTTGCCACCAAGCAAATTGCTGTGCACAGTAGCAAACTGCCAGTGGTCAGCTTTGAACCTGTTATGTCTGTCCCAGATGCTGTCTCCTTGCAGTGTGGCCTCAAATGAGAAACTCATTTAGTTAGCTGAAAGCGGAGTCCTTCCTGGCGACATCCCCTGATTTGTCTCTGTCTCAGCACTCACGTTTTTCTGGCAGTGTCAACACTACACTCCACCCTCCCACAGAGCAAATCCCATCCTCACCACCAAGTAAACTGCTGTGCACTGGCAGCATGAAGATTTGCACTGTAGCGAATTGCCAGTGGTCAGCGGTGAACCTGTGATGTCTGTCCTAGATGCTTTCATCCTGCAATGTGGCTTCAAATTAAAAATTCCATGAGTCAGCTGTGCAGAGACTGTCACCAAACATGGTCAGCTGAGTCCTTCCTGGTGACATCACCTGATTTCTCTCTGTGTCAGCACTCACGTTTCCAGCACAGTGTCACCACTACACTCCACCCTCCCACAGAGCAAATCCCATCCTTGCCACCAAGTAAATTGCCATGCACAGTAGCAAACTGCCAGTGGTCAGCTTTGAACCTGTAATGTCTGTCCCAGATGCTGTCTCCTTGCAGTGTGGCCTCAAACGAGAAACTCCTTTAGTTAGCTGAAAGCGGAGTCCTTCCTGGTGACATCACCTGATTTGTCTCTGTCTCAGCACTCACGTTTTTCTGGCACAGTGTCACCACTACACTCCACCCTCCCACAGAGCAAATCCCATCCTCACCACCAAGTAAACTGCCATGCACTGGCAGCATGAAGATTTGCACTATAGCGTATTGCCAGTGGTCAGCTGTGAACTCGTGACACTTAGCTCAAAAGCATGACCTCATATGAGAAACTCCATCAGTCAGTCACGTGTGCAGAGACCATCACCGAACACTGAGAGCGAAGTCCTTCCTGCTGAGGTCAGCCGATCTCTCGGTCAGCCCATCCACCCACTATAATGGTCCACATACCTTTGGCCATATTGCATTTCTTTCTGCACCTATGTAAATCTTTGCAGTAATATTGTGGCCTTGGACAGAGCGATGTTCTAAAATAGAATGGATCAAAACAGTACCACGTTTCGAGGGAGTTGCCGCCTTAGAAAATAATAAAGGATAGAAATAAACAAGGAGAAGACACCCTGGGTATTGCCGCATTGAACTCTTGAAATAAAAATACTGAAATAAAAGCTATTTATCGCAGTTACCATTTTTTTTGGAAGAAAAGGGAGAAAAATTAATCACTAGGTATGTACGCATAGGTTCTTCATGAAGACCAATTTCTGTTATGAAGCAGACAACTCTTTTGGAAAAAGATAAAAATGATTTATCCAAGGTTACGGGCGCCACAGTGCTACTTCAAAAAAAAAAAGTAAGAATGAAATGAAGAGAAGCCCAGCGACGGAGATTGAAATGGAGCACTCACTGAGAAGCCAAGCCTCCCGTCATGAAATGAGGCAATTATCTCAACCTGCAGATCATACACGTGCCACAGCTTAAGAGTTCTCTTATTTATCTCTCGTTGCCAGCTCTACAACCTGAACCTTATTCTCCTCAGACATGAGCCTAACAGACAATGACACCCAAGTACAAAAATAGAGATGGCAAAAGAAGCCCGGAGAAACGAGCCTAATATGATTAATTTTAATGCAATAAGGTCGTTTATGAAATGTTTATCCAAGGTGATGGTCCATCATTTTAGATAATCAAATGGCAAACAAAATGAAACAGGATATCTTTTCTATAAATTAGGCTGAAATTTTATGGATGAAAGGATCTTCAAATAACCGGATTAGGTTTAAGGAATGTGACAGCAGAAATTTAGAACAAATCCCCTTGAAAATAATAAAAAAAGAAGAAAGCAGAACAATGGTGAAGTCATGAGAAACAGAACAAAGTTTCACAAAAAAGCAGGCAGATTCAACAGGTGACAGACATGACCGTGGCTGAGGTAGGAATCAAAAGAAGAATTTAAAATGCTACAGTGGGGGAAATAAGTATTTGATCCCCTTCTGAATTTGTAAGTGTGCTCACTTACAAAGAAATGAAACATCTTGAATTTTTATGGTAGTTTCATTATAATGGAGAGAGACAGAATATCAACCAAAAATCCAGAAAAAAACACATTATATAAAAGTTATAAACTGATTTGCATGTCATTGAAAGAAACAAGGATTTTATCCCCTACAACCCTCCCAGAATTCTTCCTGTGTTTGCATTGGTTTCCTCTGGGTGCTTCAGCACCGTCCAAAGATGTGCAGGTTAGGTGGTTCGGTGACACTAAATTGTCCAATGGGGGTGTTTGTCAGTTCACCTGCGAATGACTGGCTCCCTGTCCAGGGTTTGTTCCTGCCTTGCATCCTATGCTAGTACAGAGCAGAATTCAACAATAGATGATATCATATAATAGGATTTGGATTTATTCAGAGAGTACTGGAGACCTCAGCCATCAAGCTGCCTCCTCTTATTGGCCATTCCATAGCTGAGTCATAGCTGGACCAGCCTGATGAAAGGACCCCTCTACCCGACAATTCCAGTGCTCCTCCATCAGAGATGACTTTACCTTAGGCAGGCAGAACATGTTAGCAGGTAGGTCGTGGCACCAAGATCCACATTTGAGTACAGAGAAGAGAAACAAAATAGGTGAGGGTTAGTAACAAATTTTTACTATAATATTACTTATGTTTTAGTGTTAATGACTAACAACAGAGATGCAGTCTGTACAGTGGATCAGCAGCTCTAGTCAGGGTGTGCTAAACTGAAGTAGTGAGTCTTCAGCAGAGATTTGAAAGCTGGGACTAAAGGGGCAGGCAGACAGACCATTCCACAGTTTAGGGGCCCTGTAACTAAAAGCTTGACCTCCCACTATTATTTTATTAATCCTTGGTGAGATAAGTAGACCAGCATCTTGAGATCTTAATGTACGTTCTGGTTTGTAAGTCATGATAAGTTCAGACAAGTAAGCCGGACCTTGGCCATTTGAGGCTTTATATGTTGAAAGGAGGATTTTGAAATCTGCCCTAAACTTAACCAGGAGCCAGTGTAAGGATTTAAGAAGTGGAGTTATGTGTTTGTATTTTCTTGTTCTTGTAATACTAGGGTGTTGTACCGTGTTAGCCATTATGAATGTAGAGAAAAGCCCAGCAAAATGACACCTTTTATTGGCTAACTAAAAAGATTACAATATGCAAGCTTTCGAGGCAACTCAGGCCCCTTCTTCAGGCAAGATGAAGAAGGGGCCTGAGTAGCCTCGAAAGCTTGCATATTGTAATCTTTTTAGTTAGCCAATAAAAGGTGTCATTTAGCTTGGCTTTTCTCTATACTCTTGTTCTTGTAATAATTCTTGCAGCAGCATTTTGGATTAACTGGAAGCTGTATAAAGAACAGTTTGAACATCCAGTGAACACCGCATTACAGTAGTCAATCCTACTAGAAATAATCCCACGCAACCCTTTTCAGGACTAAGTGAGTTAGAAAATGACTGACTGACAATGACGAGTTCAGCCAAGATGAAAGGAAGAAGTGGGCAGTGCAGCACTGGTCCTGGCATAGAAGTCGGGTGGACAAGCATAACCTGCTCTTCTCTCCCACCGCTTGTTCTCTTACATGAACTGAAGAACTTACCGTCTGACGAGACATTTCAGTCACCACAGCTCAATGCTGACATTACAGATCACGGCAAAGCTTCAAAGAAATGGAGGAGAGAGTGTGGAGCCCTCAGTGGCTGACATCACCGGTGACAAACTGAAGGGCTGTAACAATGCCAGAGTCTTAGCAATTAAAAGAAGAGATAAAAGTTAAAAATAAACCATCTATATGCAAATTGTCTCCACATCATTCTGTATCTGAGAAGAAAATTAATTAATTTTAGGGAGGAGGAAAAGAATGATTATTAAGTAAGTGGAAGATTTAAACTCAGAAAGGAATAATATTGTAATACAAATGTAATTTTTATTATGTCATGGTTTCCTGCTATGACTTTTTTTTATTATTTTTATGATTAGCCCTAAATGAGGAGGCCAAAACCCTTCCAAGAATCAATAAAAGCCACAAAAATTTTATTTCATGGTTAACTGGATTACATTTATGAAACATAGATTAAATGAAATAAATAACAATGGTTCTAAGAATAGCAAACTTAGAGAACAATGGCAGGACAAATGTAAAAAAAAAAACAAAAAAAAAAAACAAAAGAAACAAACTTGAGAAAAATATCTATAACTGGAGCTATTCATTCATTCATTCATGCAATTTTCACCACTTGGGTAGCACAGTGGTAGTGCTGCTGGCTTGCAATAAAGAGGTCATGGGTTCACTTCCCAGGGTCCTCCCTGTGTGGAGAGCACTTTGAGTAGTGAGAAAAGTGCTATATAAATGGAAAGAATCCTCATCATTTTTATTATTATTATCATTATTATCATTATTATCCAAAGCCGCGTTGTGGGGGCAACAGTCTTAGCAGTGTGGCCCATACATCCTCTTCCCTAACCGCACTTGCCACCTCATATTGTGGGATCCCAAGGCGTTCCCAGGTCATCTTGGAGATATAATCCTCCTAGAGAGCCCTGTGCCTTCCCGGGAGTCTTCTTCCAGCTCGACATACCCATAAAACTCCATTGGGAGGCACCCAGGAGGCATCCGTATCAGATGCCTGAACTGCCTAAACTGGCTCCTCTTTATGCGGAGGGTCAGTAGCTCTACTCTGAGACTCTCCTGATGTCTGAGCTTCTCATCCTATCTGTAAGGGAGAGCCCATTCACCTTGCAGAGAAAGCTCATGTCAGCCGCTTGGACCTGCGATCTTAAGCTCATGACCATAGGTGAGGGTCCAGATGGAGACTGACTGTTAAATCAAGAGCTTTGCCTTCTGGCTCAGCTCCTTCTTCACCACTATGGATTGGTATAGCGACTGCATAAGTGCGCACACCACCCTAATCTGTCTGTTTGATCTTGCTGCCCATTTTCCCCCCTCCCTCTTGAACAATACCCCCAGGTATCTAAGCTCCTCCACTTGAGGCAGTAACTCACCTCCCACTCAGCCTTTTGACAACTGAGCTTTTAGTTACAGTGCCCCTAAACTGTGGAATGGTCTGCCTGCCTGCCCCTTCAGTCTCAGCTTTCAAATCCCGGCCAAAGACTCACGACTTCAGTTTAGCACACCCTGACTAGAGCTGCTGATTAACTGTACAGACTGCATCTCTGTTGTTAGTCATTAGCACTAAAACATAAGTAACATGATAGTTAGAATTTGTTACTAACCCTCACCTATTCTGTTTCTCTTTTCGGTACTCAAATGTGGCACTTGGTGCCACTGTCCACCTGCCAAGTTGTTCTAACTGCCTATGGTAAAGTCAGCTCTGATGGAGGATCACAGGAATCATTGGGTAGTGGGGTCCTTTCATTGGATTGGCTGGCCCAGCACTGTCTCAGCTGTGGAATTTCCAATAAGAGGAGGCAGCTTAATGGCTGAGGTCTCCAGGACTCTAAACAATCCTGTTCTGTTCTGTGTATGGTATTGTATATACCCCCTTTTTTTTTACACCCACCGACCTGGAAAGGGGTCTCTCTTTTGAACTCCCTTTCCCAAGGTTTCTTCCATTTTTTCCCTACAAGGGTTTTTTTGGGGGGGTTTTCCATTGTCTTCTTAGAGAGTCAAGGCTTGGGGGCTGTCAAAAGGCAGGACCTGTTAAAGCCCATTGTGGCACTTCTTGTGTGATTTTGGGCTATACAAAAATAAATTGTATTGTATTGAGGACCATGGCCTCAGATTGGGAGGTACTGATCCTCATCCCTGCCTCTTCACACTCGGTTGCAAAATGTCCCAATGCAGGCAGGCTGGAGTAGCTGGAAGTGCATGCTGGAGATTTTTTTAGATTAGGTGGTGAATTTTTTTTTGAGATTTTGTGGCACATTGCATGGAGTAGGTAGATGTGAAGTGGATGAAAATGTAAGTGAGGTAAACCCCAAAGAAGACGTGGTTAGCAAGTGACCTCCTTGGGTACGCAGAGTCCTATCAATTCTGTCGGGCTTCTTCTTACTCCTCATGCTGCAACAGAAAATGCACACAAATTCATCCCGAACTGGATGGCTGAGCACTCTCATATACATAAACTTTAAAGAATGGGAGGTTGTGGGGGCAGCTTGGTTGTAAAATCAATGCAGTATTGCAGAGAATGAAGGTGTCCCCTTGGAGGTCAGAGCACGATGTGCCCCTAGGCTCCGCTTCACAAAGCACAAACAGGGATCTGTTAGAAGAGCGTCCAAGCCCACTTCACGCTTTATGTATGATACAAGCCGGGAGCGGCAGCATGCCTTGGTAAGTTTAAACACTTGCATGACACACTAAAGGGGTCCCACGACAGACATAACATAGAGGAAGTGGACATTTCAGACGATGTATGTAGTTCACAATGTGATTTCTTTTCACTTGTACAGTTTTTTGCAGTATTCCGTTCATTCCATGGGCTGTGTAAATGTGCAGTCGGTGAACGTCAATGCTGTATGTGATAATAATAAGTTAAATTAAAATGCTGCTTTTGATCTAAACACTCCAAAACTTTGTTACAGTAGAAGATTACAGATCAAAGCATTCCATTCAAGGTATCATTTTTACAGGATGTACTACAGGGTGAAATTATTTATAAATAATTTATATTCAAAATTCCCATTATTTCTGTTATTTACTAATTTGAATTAAAAAGAGTACAGTGTGAATGGTGACATGGAAGGACCGGCATCCCGACTAGGTTCGAGAGTGCTGTCTTATAATTGACAGACAGTATAATGGAAGAAACAACCTGGCAGGGATGGCTAATGATTCCCATTCCAGTCGGGGCACTTGGAATGTAGTGAATGGACTGGGACACAAGGTGGCAGTGCTTTTCCAGTCAGCTCCCATTGTGTACAACCGCAAGGTATCATGGGACCTGTAGTTTAGAAAGGCACTTCCTGTTGGGTGCCACCAGAGGGCATTGCCAAAAGAAGGTCTCCCTATTTTGTGGAGTTTCTGTGTCACATGAGCTATGTAAAAAAGGGAGTCACCTCACTTCCATTTGGGGAGTCAGAGTCAGGGGGCAGAGGACGAAACTCACCTGGAGGAGTGGAAGGAGAGGAAAGACAGAGAAGAACAAAGAAGAATATGATTTGTAATTGTGCTTGAGCAACCTTTAAGAGAAACCTGTGAGAGGTATCAGTGAATAATAAAACCTTTATTTGAACCCGGGACTTGTGCTGGTGTGTTTGGGGCTTGGAAGCTCTGTAGTGCCCCCTACAGGTCACAACCAGTTTATTCTAAAATTGGGTTTTTATTTATTTAGTTTTCAATTTTATTGGTTTTATTGAAATCACACAACATTCCATACAAATAGATAATTTTTTACAAAAATAGGATCGAAAAAAAAATTGGGTTTTTAAATGACCCTCAGCAAGAGTCAAGTTCCTAGGAAAAGCAAGAACTGATAGATAGATAGATAGATAGATAGATAGATAGATAGATAGATAGATAGATAGATAGATAGATAGATAGATAGATAGATAGATAGATAGATAGATACTTTATTAATCCCAATGGGAAATTCACATATATGCGGCAGGAATGTTTTATCTGTGTGAAAATGAGTGAACGAATAATATTAGCCTCTTGAACTGACAAGTACCCAAGTTACTTATACAGTACTAGTCATGTAAGCCCGTGCTGTAAAAAGCCCCGGGTCCTAGAAACCATTGAAATTATCAGAAAATAAACTGAAATGTCAGGTAATTGAAAGGAACTACTCTGGGCATCTCTCTCCTAGGAGAATTCATTTTGCCGACGTGCTCGCCTCGCTTGTGTATTAGCAGCGGGAGGAAAAGTGAAAGGTGATACCGGTTTGCTGATGTTTGCTGTGGCTAAGTGACTTTGTCTTTCTTCTGAGGTTTCATTTTGCTGACGTGATCTCTTCACTTGTATATTAGCGGCTAAGCGACTTTGGCTTTCTTTGGATGTTTCACTTTGCCGACGTGCTCGCCTCGCTTGTGTATTAGCAGCGGGAGGAAAAGTGAAAGGTGATACCGGTTTGCTGATGTTAGTGGCTAAGTGACTTTGTCTTTCTTCTAAGGTTTCGTTTTGCTGACGTACTTGCTCCGCTTGTATATTAGCGGCTAAGCGACTTTGTCTTTCTTCTAAGGTTTCGTTTTGCTGACATGCTTGCTTCGCTTGTATATTAGCAGCTAAGCGACTTTGTCTTTCTTCTAAGGTTTCGTTTTGCTGACGTACTTGCTCCGCTTGTATATTAGCGGCTAAGCGACTTTGTCTTTCTTCTAAGGTTTCGTTTTGCTGACATGCTTGCTTCGCTTGTATATTAGCGGCTAAGCGACTTTGTCTTTCTACTAAGGTTTCGTTTTGCTGACGTGCTTGCTTCGCTTGTATATTAGCGGCTAAGCGAATTTGTCTTTCTTCTAAGGTTTCGTTTTGCTGATGTACTTGCTTCGCTTGTATATTAGCAGCCAAGCAGCTTTGTCTTTCTTTGGAGGTTTCGTTTTGCTGACATGCTTGCTTCGCTTGTATAATTAGCGGCTAAGCAGCTTTGTCTTTCTTTGGAGGTTTCGTTTTGCTGACATGCTTGCTTCACTTGTGTATTAGCGGCTAAGCGACTTTGTCTTTCTTCTAAGGTTTCGTTTTGCTGACGTACTTGCTTCGCTTGTATATTAGCGGCTAAGCGGCTTTGTCTTTCTTTGGAAGTTTCGTTTTGCTGACATGCTTGCTTCGCTTGTATATTAGCGGCTAAGCGAGTTTTCTGTTTCCTTGGAGGTGGAGCCCTTACCCCGACTCCACCTCTCACTTCTGGACCGGACAGACACATACACTTCCACGCGTAAACGTTTATATATAAAATACTTCTAATTAACCATCAGCACTATGACCGAGGCTCATTGTCTTAGAAAATGTCTTGGACAAAGCCGTGTAACATTACTAGTGCATGTTGCCATAGAAGACAAGGGTTGACTGGCACCCCGGCCAGGATGGATGGTTCCCTACCTGGCTGGTACGCTTTGGTAATGGAAGGGTGGAAGGAGACTGCCAACTCGGGAACCCCCCAAGGTCTGACAGGTGGCAGTAACTCATTTAGTGGGTTTTCCTTATTCACACCCACAAGGCTTCAGGAGAATTGGAGTTCCAATGGGCAGCCCCACTGGGTCTTGTGGGAGCCACCAGAGGGAGCTGTGGGGAGGAAGTTTCCTCTTTTTAGGGGGGCTCTGCCTGACCTGGAAGTGCTTCCTGGATGCAATGTGGTAACGTCTGGAATAAAGGAATCCACTCCTCCTCACTTGGAAGAGTCTGAGTTGGTGGGAAAGCTCAATGAGGAGGAGTGGAGAAAGAGAAAAGGGTGAATTGTATTTAATGGAGAAACCTGTACAAGAGAAGGTATGTGTAGAATAAATCATTTGTTTGCACCCAGGACTTGTACTTGTATTGTTAAGTCTGGGGTTTTGGGGGTGCTGCAATGCCCCCTACTGGTCACAATTTATATAAAGGAAAAACACAGAGCTGCTGTAAAAGGGCTGCCTGCCGCCTACATGGTGCCCGAAACCAAAATTCAAAATGAAGCTCAGTGCCTGCAAACAAAACATGACAAAACAACAAATAAAACAAAGAAGCTAAATGAAGAAAATGATAAATACAAGGAAAACTATCAAGAGGAGTGAGGCCCTGCTGTCATCCTAACACGTATTCCGATGTTAGTGATTTACGCAGCGTTCGGGGCCAGTCCTCTGTGAAGTGCCCTTCGGTTTATAAAACAAATAAATAGCAATTGTGTACGGGAGGACTGCGGCATGGCCATTTCATCTCACTCTAATTTCAATGCTAATTCCTGCTCTCCGGTGCTGCCCTTCAGGTAATCTGCACCTCTGAGCTGAGCTGGCTATGTTTCTTTTGATTTTCTTTTTTGGACGTCGTTATTATCATAAAAATGAACACTACTGTACCACAAAATAAGACAAGAATATTTTCCTGTGGCTCCAAAAAATAAAAAAAGGTAGGAATGCATTGAAATGAATCAGCGAAGAGAGCCATGGAAATAAATTGCAGGTTGTGGGAGACGATGATAGGAACAGACTGAGAGCGGGAAAGCAGAGGACGCAAATCATACACTGGAGGAGTCACAAAATGTAAAAGTTCACATTCAGGTAAAGAAAAAGAGTTTGTATTTTTAGAAGAGTGCAAGGATTCTGATTCACTCCCACAGCATCCATCCTGAAATGGTGGATTTAAGCACCATCAAGTGCCCTGAGCATTGGAAAGGCACTATATACATTAGTATTGGGACTCCTGACCATTACACCAACAGAGACTTTGACGACATTGCATTCAAATACATAGACTGTAATATGGAGTTGGTCTCCTCCTTTGCAGCTTCCACTCTTTTTGGAAGGCCCTCCACAAGATGTTTGAGTGTTTCTGTGGGAATTTGTGCCCATTCATTCTGTAGAACTTTTATGATGTCAGGCTCTGATGATTGGACGGGAAGACCTGCCTCACAATCTCCGTTCTAGGTTGTCTCAAAGGTGTTTGATGGGGTTGAGATCAGGTCTCTGTGCAGGCCAGTCGAGTTCTTCCACACCAAACTCATCCCACCCAGTCCTGCTTTGTGCACTGGGGGCAATGTCATGCTAGAATTGAAACTGTTTCCACAAAGTTGGAAGCATAGTGTTGCCCAAAATGTCTTGGTATGCCGAAACATAAAGATTGCCCTTCACTGGAAGTAATGGGTCGAGCCCAAACCCTGAAAAACAGCCTCACACCATTATCCCTCTGTGACCTGTGAGTCCCTGTCTTGCACCCCAGAACACGAGGCTGAGCCTCAGTCTTTTAGCAAAACCAGCTTTATTCAGCTTGAAACAGGAATAGCATTTTTTGTATTTATTGTAGTGGGATCTACCACTCTCCTATACACAGACACAGCAAACGGGCAGGGTCGGGGCCAAGTAATACTGTTCCCTGCATTTATAATGATACAGACGCTTATGGCGTGACTGCAGTCGGCTCGGGTTTGCTTCTGTGGTGCTCCGCTGCAGCGCTGTGAGCCTGTGGTTGCCCCGTCAACAGAGAAGTAGTCTTCGAGAGATGTGGCAAATCGTGTTTTTTGGGACACACTTCGGTGTGTCTTTCCATTTGTTGGGGGGGTGGGGAGGGTCCCAAAAGAGATTCGAAACCTCACACCAAACTTCACCATTGGCACAATGGAGTCAGGCAGGCATCCACCAAACCCAAAACCCGTTTTCACTGGCAATGTGTTTTACATCACTCCATCCGACGCTTGGCATTGGACTTGGTGATGTCAGGCTTGCTTGCAGCTGCTTGGCCATGGAGACCCATTCCATGAAGCTCCCACCACGCAGTTAATGGCAGTGGAAGTTTGAGCTCTTCAGTTATGGAATCAGCAGAGCGCTGGCGACTTTTACACACCATGCACCTTAGCAGTCGTTGACCTCACTCTGTGACTTTACATGGTCTTCCATTTCATGGCAGAGTTGCTGTTGTTCCTAAACACTTCCACTTTCCCTATTACCACTTACAGTTGAACGTGGAATATCCAGGAGAGATGAAATTTCACGATCCATCTTATGACAAAGGTGGCATCCTACCACAGTAACACGCTTGAAGTCACGGAGCTCTTCAGAACGACCCACTTTGTTTCACCGATGTTTGTAAATGGAGACTGCATGGCTTGATTTGTTACACCTTTGGCAATGGGTCCGTTTAAAACACCTGATTTCTATAATTAAGAGGTGGGTGCCAATACATTTGCCCATATAGTGTAAATAGAATGTATTATTATTATTATTATTATTATCATTATTATGTACAGTGCATCCGGAAAGTATTCACAGCGCATCACTTTTTCCACATTTTGTTATGTTACAGCCTTATTCCAAAATGGATTAAATTCATTTTATTCCTCAGAATTCTACACACAA
The DNA here is from genome assembly GCF_900747795.2 of Erpetoichthys calabaricus. NCBI lineage: Eukaryota > Metazoa > Chordata > Cladistia > Polypteriformes > Polypteridae > Erpetoichthys > Erpetoichthys calabaricus. The sequence continues at coordinate 50,313,669 of NC_041404.2, forward strand.
CACCCCATAATGACAACGTGAAAAAAGTTTACTTGAGGTTTTTGCAAATTTATTAAAAATAAAAAAAATTGAGAAATCCCATGTACATAAGTATTCACAGCCTTTGCTCAATACTTTGTCAATGCACCTTTGGCAGAAATTACAGCCTCAAGTCTTGTTGAATATGATGCCACAAGCTTGGCACACCTATCCTTGGCCAGTTTCGCCCATTCCTCTTTGCAGCACCTCTCAAGCTCCATCAGGCTGGATGGGAAGCGTCAGTGTACAGCCATTTTAAGATCTCTCCAGAGATGTTCAATCAGATTCAAGTCTGGGCTCTGGCTGGGCCACTCAAGGACATTCACAGAGTTGTCCTGAAGCCACTCCTTTGATATCTTGGCTGTGTGCTTAGGGTCGTTGTCCTGCTGAAAGATGAACCGTCGCCCCAGTCTGAGGTCAAGAGCGCTCTGGAGCAGGTTTTCATCCAGGATGTCTATGTACATTGCTGCAGTCATCTTTCCCTTTATCCTGACTAGTCTCCCAGTTCCTGCCGCTTAAAAACATCCCCACAGCATGATGCTGCCACCACCATGCTTCACTGTAGGGATGGTATTGGCCTGGTGATGAGCGGTGCCTGGTTTCCTCCAAACGTGACGCCTGGCATTTACACCAAAGAGTTCAATCTTTGTATCATCAGACCAGAGAATTTTCTTTCTCATGGTCTGAGAGTCGTTCAGGTGACTTTTGGCAAACTCCAGGCGGGCTGCCATGTGCCTTTTACTAAGGAGTGGCTTCCGTCTGGCCACTCTACCATACAGGCCTGATTGGTGGATTGCTGCAGAGTTGGTTGTCCTTCTGGAAGGTTCTCCTTTCTCTATAGTGGAGATCTGGAGCTCTGACAGAGTGACCATCGGGTTCTTGGTCACCTCCCTGACTAAGGCCCTTCTCCCCCGATCGCTCAGTTTAGATGGCTGGCCAGCTCTAGGAAGAGTCGTGGTGGTTTCGAACTTCTTCCACTTATGAATGATGGAGACCACTGTGCTCATTGGGACCTTCAAAGCAGCAGAAATTTTTCTGTAACCTTCCCCAGATTTGTGTCTCGAGACAATCCTGTCTCGGAGGTCTACAGACAATTCCTTTGACGTCATGCTTAGTTTGTGCTCTGACATGAACTGTCAACTGTGGGACCTTCTATAGACAGGTGTGTGCCTTTCCAAATCATGTCCAGTCAACTGAATTTACCACAGGTGGACTCCAATGAAGCTGCAGAAACATCTCAAGGATGATCAGGGGAAACAGGATGCACCTGAGCTCAATTTTGAGCTTCATGGCAAAGGCTGTGAACACTTATGTACATGTGCTTTCTCAGTTTTTTTATTTTTAATAAATTTGCAAAAACCTCAAGTAAACTTTTTTCACGTTGTCATTATGGGGTGTTGTGTGTAGAATTCTGAGGAAAAAAATGAATTTAATCCATTTTGGAATAAGGCTGTAACATCACAAAATGTGAAAAAGTGATGCGCTGGGAATACTTTCCGGATGTACTGTATGGGTTAACTCAGTGGTTCTCAAACTGTGGGGCGTGCCCCCCTAGGGGGGGCGTGAAGTAACAAAAAGGGGGGCGTGAAGATGTGAAAAAAAGAAAACAAGAATTGAAAATATGAAAAATACATCTATTGAAACCAAAACAAATGAACTTAAACTACATTCTGATACTAGAAAAATAAAAATAGAGTTAGATAAATGTCGATAAAAGTTAAGTAGGTATAATAAAATATGTATCTATGATATATCATTAATTAAAAAGGAACAAATTGGTATTAGTGGGCTCCTTTCAAAAAAATGTTAGGAGGGCGCGATTAAAACAGTTATGAAAGCTCGGGTCGCAAATACTTAAAGGTTGAGAAACGCTGGGTTAACTAATTCATTTTTTGCATTTAATCTGCTTGTTTCAATAAAAAGCAGCCATTTTTTTGCTTTTCTGTCCAAAAAAAGGTGTAAACAAGCAAAGAAATAAAAACACACTGACGTCCTTTTTTATTTTAAAGGGTCTGTTTTAATAAGATTAGGCCATCCTTAATCACTTCTTGCACGGCATGCCAATTTTGCTGCCATTAAAACTACAGAAGTGGCCCCAATTATGAATAATATCTATTTACTTTAAATAACAGGCTTATAGGCATCCTCAATCAGAGACTGGAGACAACTGATTAAAATAAATGCATTCAATTAGCGGAATAAATGAAGTGTGCATGTCTGTTAGGAACGGCTTCTTGATTGTGAAGGGAAGCAAAGGCCATCGCGTTACAAAATACAAAACAAATAAGTCAACGGAACTTAAAACAGTCGCTCGGCGAAAAAAAAACAAAAAAAAAAAACGAAAAATGAGTCACACGAAAAGTAGAACGTGCGATAGTGGGGACAAGTCACACATTTCTACGGTCACAGTGGCTTGAAATATGTAGGAAGGGGCGCATTCGTGAATGATTTGTCCTCTTACTTAGGGGAGACTACAGGATTGTCATTTGGTTCCCATTAGGTGGGCTAAAAAGGTTTTCGCACTACTAACAACCAAGGCCGGCATTTAAATGTAAGCCATTTTTTTCTTTGCTTCTAGGAAATCAATCGATTGAGTTCACTTCTAAGACCCTTCAGGTTAAATGGCATGTGCTGCTGCAGATTTATGGACACATATGACACACAATAATAATAATAATACATTTTATTTATATAGCGCCTTTCCCATTCTCTGGGGCAGCGTGGTGGTTTTGAGGCTAGGGATCGGAATGTTGCCAGTTTGTTGTGACTGGAGCAGAGTAAAATAATTAGCCAGCCATGGGTAACTCAGAACGTTAACTTCTTTATTTTACGGCAGGCAAACACTGATCTCCAATCCAACAACGACATTCTTTTATTCAAGAACCCATTTCCTATCCTTTCATCAGGTAACACACTTTTTAAATACTCCCCCTAGCGTTCTGGTAGAAACTACAACTGAACACAAAATAGTTTGAATCCCGTAAAGCTCCAGAGGTGATTCCACTGCATTGGGCCCTTAACCTGCAGTTGCTCCCTCCTGGGTATGACGTTAAACTCAGGAGTTGGTGGCAGGAATGGCACTCCAGCCACTGTAAAAAACTTCTCACTGTTCCATTCCATTCAAACTAGTGTGCTGCTGAGGTGTCACCCATTACACAGCTGTACACGGGTCCTAATTTGGGACCCTGAGGTAATTCATTGTGTGGTGGGCGAGGCAGTGTGCTGTGTCAGTATGCGCACTCAGCCTCTTTCCCATGCTCAAGGTGATGCAATTACCTTTCAAAAACGATAACCATGAAAACCTAAGGCTGGACATGCATTACTGCTATGACAGCAGAACATGAAATAGCCACTTCTATGCAAATTTATTTAAAAAATCAAAAACTAAAATCCCTCATTCCTAAAAGTTTTCAGACCCTTAATTCAGTTCTTTGTAGAAGCCCCATTGGCAGCAGTTCTTACTTTGAGTCTTGTGGCTAGGTCTTTACAAGCTTTGCACACTTGGATTGGGACAGTTTCTCTGAGTGGGAAGCATCTGTGAACTGCCCTCTTTGAGTCCCTTCAAAGGTGTTCTATGGGGTTTAAGTCAGGGCCACACAAGGACACTTTGAGACTTGTCCCAAAGCCTCTCCTGTGTTGTCTTGGTTGTGTGCTTCAGGTCATTGTCATGCTGAAAGTTGGACTGTCGCTCCAGTCTGAAGTCACGTGCACTCCAGAGCAGGTAGTCTTCAAGGACCTCTCTGAAGTTGGCTGCATTCATCCCTCCCTCAATCCTGACTCATTGCCCTTTCAGTGCACCCCCACAGCAGGACCATACCACCACCATGCTACACTGCAGGGATTACATTAGGCAGATGATGAGCAGTGCCTGGTCTTTGTAAGACACAGGGCCTGGAATTCTGCTCAAAGAGTACGCTTTTTGTCTCATCGGATCAGAGAACCTTCTTCCTCATTTGCCGTATTCCTTTTACAAAAGAATGGCTTCAATCTAGCCAATCTACCATAAATACCTGATCAAAGGAGTGCTACTGAGATGACCACCCTTCCAACAGGTTCCTGCTGCTCTGTCAGAGTGACAACTTGTTTCTTGATCACCTCTCTGCCCAAGGCCGTTCTTCCCTGGTTACTTTCTTTGACCGGATGGCCAATTCTAGGAAAAGTCTTGGTGGTTTCAAATTGTGATATAAGTGGGCCATGCTGTTGTGCAGGTGTTAAATAATCAGGTCCCGAGAGCGTGCAGGCTCAGAATGGGTGCTGATGCGCACGTGACGGTGCTGCTCCGGGGTTGGTTGTGGTGCTTGGTTGATCATGCACTCACATGCAAAGGCAAGCAGATCAGTCAGGTGCCTCAATCAAGGGTCACAATCAAGCCAATATAAAAGAAGTCTGCATGGCTGACGAGGAAAATGAGGAAACAGAAAGATAAAAGAAATACAAAAGAGAGACAATGGTTAAAGTGAGAGAAAATGACTGTATATCCTGGACATCATTTAGGGCGTGTTCATCTATTTGTGTCAGTGTCCAGGGGTCTCATGTATAAACGGTACGTACGCATAAAAATGTTGCTCACATTGCAATGTATGAAAACTAAACTTGGCATAAGCCACACATATTTTCATGCCAGCTCAATCCCTGGCGTATGCAAGTTCTGTGCTTGGTTTTGTAAATTGGCAGCACCCAGCATCAAAGCAGTGCTACTGTTCCAGTGTGGTTTCCCTTTCTTTTTTAGATCCACATCCCTGATGCGGCTTTATCAAATACACTGAAATTAACTGCATATTGTTTATTAGTTTAAGGCATCTAATTGTAATTAACCTGTAACAATATAATGGTCCATGGAATAGCCAAACTGTTGCAAATACCATAGCTGCTTTAGTGTTGTTACTCTTAGTGCACCACTCAAAGTATTTATATCACTGTATCTGAGTGTGGAATCCCAGCTCTACAGCAGCTGATCGGAAAGAGAATTATCAGTATACAGCATCTAGCACATGCTGCCTCAGCCATGCGGACAGTCTATTTGAACTGTCACCATACGGCAAACATTTCAGAGCCTTTCCTGTACGGACCTCACGGTTCAGAAACAGTTTCATCCCAAGAACTCTAAACGCACTCAATCAGTCCATCAAGTGCTCCTGGTAGAACTGTTTGTACTTATTAGTACAATCACCTCACTGTAAACTTGCAATACAGTTATAATATTGCACAACCTGAGCCACTTTATAAAGCGCGTATTGACATATGATGACAATATCATTTTTAAGATGAAATGCTGCAAAATATGTTTATTATATTACACAGATAAAATGTTAACATCATTTAAATAATCTATATTGTTAATAATTAAACATGTGAGGACGCAGTGGAGCAGAGCTAGCAATGATCTGGCGCCCATTCAAAGATTGTTCCTGCCTCACACTGTATTCTTGTTGGGGCTGGCACAACACTGGATGGATAGATGGATAGAATAATTAAACATGTACTATGAAAATATTTCAATGTTCCTTAAAAAGAAGAATCAGAGTTCTAAGCTTGCAGATGGCTTGATATCTATTACACAGCTGATTGTGTGGTGATTGGGTAGTTGGAGAAAGAAAAATAAGGACAGGAATTGGGGGTTAGTATATTTGAAGACACCGTACTGCTGCAGTACATTATTTCATCGAAGGTTGCGCACAGTGCAGCAAGCATTTTGCGGGAGCCAGGAACAATCTCTGGCCAGGGCGCCAGCTCATCACTACCACTGCGCCACCGTGTTCCCATGTTTAACAACATGCTTTAATGCTATCATCATGAAAATGATATCAAGTATACATCTCAGTATTTTAATTATTCAGAGAACTGCAATATCACGAATGTAATGGATCCTGTGTCCTGTCGGAGGAAGAGAAAGCCCGTTTAAGAAGCACGTAGTGATTCACACACATAGAGTACATAGAAGAACATATAAAAAACAAAGCATTTAACGTGCTACTTTAGTTACGATGGTATTTGAGAAACTAGTAAATTAAACGATTTTAAGATGAAGTTTATGATGTTCTACTTTAATGACAAAATAAACTGCGTGATTAAAGTGGAAATTTAGAGATTAAAGCTGACATTTTGAGCTTTTTCCCCACTGTCTGCGTATTATTTTTCTTTTCTCTGCACCCTAATAAGCTTTCATATGACACTCAGATGGTGGGCTACGACTCACCTTTTCACGGTGACTTTGATATCTGACAACTTCTTTTTTATTTCTGTCACTGTGAGACTTCGTGAACTTGAATTTTCGAATTTCTCTGACACTCTGTCACTCGATCAACTTCCTTTTGTTGTTTATACCACTGTTTAAATCAACAAATAGTACGTTTTTCCTTTGCCTCCACTTGGTATTCGCTGAAATTCTTCTGTTTTCCCACGTGCCTTTATCTTTTCACAGAACGCTGAGTTTAAGGGCTATTTATATTGATTTGCATATTCAAAGAGGTGTAATTCTGGGAGGAGTTTGGGTGGGGCATCAGGCGCGTGCACGTGCGTTACTTTTCACACTGACCTTGGATTTATGGAGTGGAAGAATGTGGACGTTAGCGATGCACAGATTTATGCATCTGGATTTTTTTGTGCGTACGCACATTCCCACTTTTGTTCATACGCCATGTTTTAGTGTGAATTCTACACACAGCGTTATGCATGAGGCCCCAGGTTTTTAAACTGTAGCATGTATTTTTGCTGCCCAGTAATAAAATTGAAAGTTAGGTAGTGCCATGCCACCTTCTGATTTAGAACATTGTAGGGTCGCCTTTTGAATGCGTGGATTTTTCAAATTCCAAATAAATGAGGTTATGATTGAATCTAATTTCTTAAAAAAAGATTTGTTAATGTATATGGGGATGTTTTGAAATAGGAACAGAAGCTTAGGGAGCATATTCATCTTGACAGTGTTGATTTTCCCTGCTAAAGTGAGATGGAGGGTAGACCATCTATGCACATCTTGTTTAATTTTATACATACAAACAGCACAATTTTGTTGAAGAAGAGCTTTCTATTTACTTGTGATGTTGACTCCTAGGTATTTAAACTGATCTGCAAGGATAAAAGGGAAGGTATCCAATCTAAAGTTGTTTGCTAAAGAATTCACTGGAAAGAGCACACTTTTGTTAAATTAATTTTGAGTCCAGATATCTTTCAAAATTCTGCTAGTACTGTTAGGACTGTAGGCACAGAAGTTTGTGGGTCTGATATACGAGGTGAGACACAAAAATAATCGGATTGGTAAAAAAAATATATTTATTGATGAATTACAGCATTCTAAACATTGTCACCTTCTATATACTCCCCATCCCGATCTCTACATCGCTCCATACATATCTTCCATTGATTGAAACAGTGCTGGAAGTCTTCTTGCTTGAGGCTCTTCAACAGGCTTGCCGTTTCTGTCTTCACTTCATCCATTGAAGGAAAATGTGTTCCCTTCAGGTCACTTTTGATTTTTAGGAACAAGTAAAAATCACAGGGAGCTAAATCGGAAGGATGATCGAGGACAGAAATGTTTTTGTCAGTCAAAAACTGCTTTATGGAAAAAGCATTGTGTGTGAGAGCGATGTCTTGTCTTGTCTCGCTGTTCGATTTTTTCACCCAACATTGTCGTACCAACTTGTGTAGCGATTGTTGTGTAAATACTGACTGGGCTATTCACAGGATGTACCTAGTCGGTTGAAGGTTTGAGAGGGTGTGTAGGAGGGGATATAGTTTTATGATTCACGTTTGGCGGACCTCCAGACGGTTTTCCAGGAAACTCCCAAGCCCAGTCCGGTTATTTTTGTGTCTCACCTCGTATATACCTGTATACAATACCATATCATCTGCATATAGTGATATTTTCTACTCAAATCCTTCTCTGAAAATCCCCTTTATCTCTGATGGATTTTGAAAGTGACAGCCAATGGCTCAATGGCAATTGCAAATAGTAGTGGTGACAAGGGGCATCTTTCTCTAGTACCCCATTCTAATTTGAAGTAGTGCTTCAAGTAATGTTGTTAATACAAACTGAAGCTTCTGGACTGGTATACAGTAGTTTGATCCATGCACATATGTTCGAGCCAAATCCAAATTTATGTAAAGTGATCAACAGATATTCCCATTCAACTGTATCAAATGCTTTTTCTGCATCCACCAATAATATGGATATCCAGAGTGTTAGACTTTATGGGTGAATATATTACATTAAATAGGCTTTGAAGATTGGAAGCCAAATGTCTACCTTTAATAAATCCGGTTTGGTCTTGTGATATTACCGAAGGAAGCACTTTCTCAATCATTCTAGCTAGGACTTTGGAGAGTATCTTAACATCATTATTCAGAAGTGAGATTGGTCTGTATGGTGCACATTGCAGTAGGTCCTTATTTTTCTTACGAAAAAGGCTTTGTCTCAGGCTTCTGTAAGTGTCACAAATAAGACGGGAGCTAACTTAACTGAAATTTTTTGATAAAATTCCGCAGGGTAGTCATCAGGATTTCATCATTTAGAAAAGCACACACTTAGATGGACTCCAATCCATATCTTGGCACATCTCAAGGAAAATGAATGCAAACAGGAGGTGCCTGAGCACAATTTGGAGTGCCACAACTAAGGGTCTAATTACTTTGAGGAAGGAGAGACTCGCGTTGATTTTAAAAAATTTGCAAACCTTTCCAAAAACATGTTTTCACTTGGTCATGAGGGGTTATTCAGTATAGATTGATGGACAAAAATAGAAAATCTATCAGTTTAAAACTAAATCCACAACACAAGTGTGCAGAATGTGGGGGTCGGCATGCGTTCTGAAGCCACTATACATTGCTATACATTACTCGTATTTCCATCATACTAACTTGTGAGCAAAGGCAGGTGAAACAATTCCCTCTCAGTAAAAGATGGTCTCTAGGATGGAATTGAACCAACAACACTGGGCTTTGTATGGAACCACACGGCTTGATGAGGTGAGTAAAGATGGACAGGGACATAAAGGTGCTTCACAACATGAAGACTCACTGACTGACTCTAAAACATAAAAGATGAGGAAACTGAAGGCTGGATGGTCAACACATACATAAGCGCAGACCACTTAGGGAAAAACAGGGAATTGTTTTACATAGCCCTGTGCAATTAATAAACAGGTGTGCTATAATAGCATTCCCATTAGCTTCCCTCCGAGAGTATTATGGCCCCCATTTAAAGCCATCTTAAATTACTTAGTCCTACTGAATAATGCACAAAGCCACCTTTCATTTACAATGAGCTAATTAGTGAAGCCGTGACACCCTTCAGTTAGGGACGATAAGGCCGTGCTTGAGTGGCTGGCCTCACGTCACAAATGGCCGTCTGTAGCATTAGAACAGGAGGAAAGTGCTTCTAGATGCTAAAAGACAGGCACTTCCATTCTTAAATGAAATACTTCTAAATACAAGTGCCAAGATGGTTTGGGTCAATGGCGTACAGAAATGAGTTCCACACGTATGGGTGGGGGTTGATTTGATGTGAACTTAGTTTTGTAAAATTTGACTGGCTTGTATAGAATGTTATTTGCTTTTACTAATAAATTCAATAAAAATAAAAATAAGAAATAAGTTCAAACGTAACCCTTAAACCACCAGTACCGGCTGTAGTCAGTTCCCAGTGCAATTTGCCAGCACGCAGGAGCCGAGTATATTCGGCGATGTACATTCGTTGAACGCCTCAACTGGCTATAGTCAGTTCCCAGTGCAATTTGCCAGCAGATCAGTCAGTGCCGTACATTCGTTGAGCAGCCAGTTCATGACCACTGGCACCCCCTGCAGCGTCACTGGGATTCACTAGACTAGCCTGCAGTCATCAGTGTTGGCCTCTGTGTGATGGCGTGCAGCCAGTTCAAGTGCAGTTGGCTCACTGACTTGTTGAATTTCATCAATGGCGTCAGTTGCACCTTCTACACATAGTAATAGATTGTTGCAATAGTTTTTTTTTAATAGTTTTTATAGTTCATTGGCAGTGTGTAAAATGATCAGCGTTACAGCAATTGTGATGCTCTTTTCCATCTTTTTGCCATCAACTGATGTCCCCCCCAAGCAATGACACCATAATAGTGAATGAAATACAAAAATGATAAGTATCAAAACATGTTTAACTTTCATAACATATTCAAGACACGATCTAAGGATTATGACGTGCATTAAGCCAAAAGCACAGTGCTAATAGAAATAGAAAAACAATGCAATAAAATAATAAAGTAATGATAAAAAATTTAACACAACAAGCTGGCAATAGGAAAATACGAACAGTGGCATTTACTTGCTTCTCAAAATGAAAACACTCATCCAGTAAAACAAGCCCAGGTTTTTAGTAAAATTTCTATGGTGGACTGTTAAAGAACCAAGTATTGTGTCAATAATGCTGAGAACTTTAGGAGGTTGAAAGACAACAATATCAGTCTTATCTTCATTCAGTGTGAGGAAATTTAAAGCTAGCCAAGCTTTAACATCCTTTAAACCAGGGGTCCCCAACTCCGGTACTGGAGGGCCTCAGGGGCTGCAGGTTTTCATTCTCACCCGTTTCTTAATTAGTGACCAGTTTTGCTGCTAATTAACTTCTTTTGAATTCATTTTAATTGACTTGTGCTTAAAGACTCGGACCCCTTAATTGTTTCTTTTTCCTTAATTAGCCGCCAAACAATAATGAGGTACAAAATGAGCCAAAACAACTGGTGTCCATCATACAATATCTGAAAATTAAGAAAGATGGATGTCTCAGGAATGTCGATCTGCTCAGGTCCACAAAACATTTGACCAGCGCTCTTAGAAAAGAGAAAATCAACAATTTCTGAAATGTCTGCTATTGAAACAATGAGAGAAGCAAACAAGCCACGGAATTAAAGAACGGGATTAAATAACGACAAGACTCAGCGCCTAATGAAGCAACTGGTTGGAGTTTGAGGGCCTGACTTAGTTGGTCTTCTGTTGGCTCACTCACTTCACATTTGGGTGCCATGTAAGGAAAGAAATGAAGCGAATCAGAGGAAGGATGGAGAAATTCAAGGGAAGAAATCTTAAAAATACAATCTTAAAATGAACTCAAAAGAAGTTAATTAGCAGCAAAAACAGGGCACTAATTGAGAAACTGTTACAATGAAAACCTGCAGGACCGGAGTTGGGGACCCCTGATCTAAACAGTTCATAAATGACTGAAGTAGTCGATCAGTCCCCTGCTTGAAAGGAAGATAAATCAGCAAACAGATGAAATGAAATATTATGCTTCCTAAACATAGAACCCAGCGGTATTCTACTATATAAAAGCGGTTGGGATTGTCCTTCCGTCCCGTGAGTGCAAAGCGTAGCGGTTTTCCGCTTATCACAGACTTACTACTTGTGGCTTGTGGTACGAAGCGATGCGATGTGAGCAGAGTTCTGGTGCTCCCATCGTTCCCTTGCTTTTGTGCGCGATGCGCTGGAAAAATAGACAAAATTATGTCTCTGGAAATAATTAATGTTGATGGAGTACAAATGCCTCACCGCGTAGTAAATATCAGGGGAGATGGTGCTTGCTTATTCTCATCTATAGTTTATTTAGTGCATGTACGGTACAGATTCGGGTTGACATTGTACGACATGTTTATAGTAATTGGTCAAGGTTGGCGGCACGGTGGCGCAGTGGGTAGCGCTGCTGCCTCGCAGTTGGGTGATCTGGGGACCTGGGTTCGCTTCCCGGGTCCTCCCTGCGTGGAGTTTGCATGTTCTCCCAGTGTCTGCGTGGGTTTCGTCCGGGAGCTCTGGTTTCCTTCCACAGTCCAAAGACATGCAGGTTAGGTGGATTGGCGATTCTAAATTGGCCCCAGTGTGTGCTTGGTGTGTGGGTGTGTTTGTGTGTGTCCTGCGGTGGGTTGGCACCCTGCCCGGGATTGATTCCTGCCTTGTGCCCTGTGTTGGCTGGGATTGGCTCCAGCAGACCCCCGTGACCCTGTGTTCGGATTCATCGGGTTGGAAAATGGATGGATGGATGGATGGTCAAGGTTTCAGCCATTTACAATGATGCCATCAGGAATCTCTTATACAAATGAGCTTCAGTATCTCACTGAAATGTCAAAGTCTCAAACTTATGGTACCATTTCTGAGCTAATGGCAGCAGGAGAGTTGTTCCCCTATGAGTTTCAAGTATATTATTATGGAGTCCTACACTCCAAGTTTGGACAGGCATTCGAGGGGATAAAAAAAAACGTAGGTTTTCGGGAGATGTTATGAATGGGCACTTTGATGTTCTCATTCCCTACACTTACATGCCTGATGTACACATGGAGCCCACACAAATTGAGGATAAAAGTCGGTCGCCTTAAAAGGCGGGTGAGCCTACTTATGTATAAATTTTGTATTAATTAAATGTATACCTTATTATAAATTTATAAACCCACGCCATTTGTTAATGTGGCTTCCAGGATTGAGGACATTCACCAAAAATGAGCTTCAGCATGTTTTATTTGAGATTTTCTCTGACTAGATTCTTTCAGCTACTCATTATGGTTTTGACGATTGACCTATGGATGTGCTGGTTTTGACCCTTGTAAGTTATTTTGACTCTGAGCTCTAAGTAACTGTCCTTGTTGCCTGCCATCCAACCATCTCCTGGGAGGACAGCTCTGCTGGGTTAAGAGCAAAAATCCAGAGATTATAAAAGTCGATGCGCCAATGAATTTTAGGAACATAACATAACACAGTGCAACGAAACACAGCGTAGTGAAGTGTAGAATAGCACAGCACAATATACCGTAGAACAGCATAGAGAAGCATGGCATAACACCACATAAAATACCAGAGAACAACATACCACAGCATTAATAGAGAAGAGCATAAAACATAACAAAGAATAACGCAACACAGCACAGAATAGCAAAGCACACAGCACAACATGCTGAACCACAGAACAGAACAACAACAAGTACAGAAAAGCACAATATAACACCCTATAGAATAGCATAGAACAACAGAACATGAAATGTCTCAATACCGCATAGTATAGAATAGTATAACACAACATATGAAAACCTGTTCTCTGGTCCTGTTCAGCCTATATACTGTACATCGGACTTCCAATACAACTCGGTGTCCTGCCACGTGCAAAAGTTCGCTGACGACACTGCTATCATGGGCTGCATCAGGAGTGGGCAGGAGGAGGAGTATAGGGAGCTAAGCAATGACTTTGTTAAATGGTGCGACTCAAACCACCTACAACTGAACACCAGCAAAACCAAGGAGCTGGTGGTGGATTTTAGGAGGACCAGACCCTTCATGGACCCCGTGATCATCAGAGGTGACTTTGTGCAGAGGGTGCAGACCTATAAATACCTGGAAGTGCAGCTGGATGATAAATTAGACTGGACTGCCAATACTGATGCGCTGTGCAAGAAAGGACAGAGCCGGTTATACTTCCTTAGAAGGCTGGCGTCCTTCAACATCTGCAATAAGATGCTGCAGATGTTCTATCAGACGGTTGTGGCGAGCGCCCTCTTCTACGCGGTGGTGTGCTGGGGAGGCAGCAAAAAGAAGAAAGATGCCTCACGCCTGGACAAACTGGTGAGGAAGGCAGGCTCTATTGTTGGCATGGAGCTGGACAGTTTAACATCTGTGGCAGAGCGACGGGCGCTGAGCAGACTCCTGTCAATCATGGAGAATCCACTGCATCCACTGAACAGGATCATCTCCAGACAGAGGAGCAGCTTCAGCGACAGACTGCTGTCACCGTCCTGCTCCACTAACAGACTGAGGAGATCGTTCCTGCCCCAAACTATGCGACTCTTCAATTCCACCCAGGGGGGTAAACGTTAACATTATACAAAGTTATTGTCTGTTATACCTGCATTGTTATCAATCTTTAATTTAATATTGTTTTTATCAGGATGCTGCTGCTGGAGAATGTGAATTTCCCCTTGGGATTAATAAAGTATCCATCTATCTATCTAACATATCCTGGCACAACATAACAGCACACAACAGTGTGCAGCAGAGAACAACATGGCATTGCACAGCATAACACAGAGCAACATAGAATTGCATGGCACACCATAGCATTGCACGACATAACACAACGTAACATAACATGGCACAGCACAACACACCAAAGCAAAAGACAACACCGCTGTCACACACACACGACTAGGAGACAGCTGAAGGACCTAAATGATAGCAATTCCACGCCAGACCAGGGGGCGGTGGGGTGCGTGGACTGTCTCTCTCAATTTCTTGCAGACCTTCCATGGGAAATCCTGCAGGGTACCACTGATGACATCACTTCCGGTGCCGATGAGGACGTCACTTTCGGCCCAACAACGACGCCACTTCTGGGCCTGCTCCAATGATGATGTCATGTCCGATTCCGCTCAGATGACGTCATTTCCTTTGACTGCCCTTTAAAGCCGCCATCTTGTCTCAGTAACTTTAGTTCTGTTTTGGACTCACATCTGTGAACATCTCTGTTCAATTTAAACCTCAATTTTGCAGCCCTTGCACAACATACGGGTGGCTGCCCCAAACCATCATGAAGTCCAATACTCATTCTTGTGACACCGTATAGCAAACAGACCACAGCATAGAACAGCTTGGTATACAATAGCATAGCACAACCTAACAGCTCAAAAAAGTATAAAATAACGCAGCATAACACAGCATGCCAAAGCAGAGCATGGCAAAGCACAAAGAATATCATAACATAGCATAACAAAGCAAAGCAAAGAACAACCTAGCATGAAATAGGACAGCATAGTGCAAAGTAGCATGGCATAGCTGAGCACAACATAGCAGTGCATGCCATAGCACGACTTAGTATAAAATAGCACAGCACAACACACCAAAGCATAAGACAACACAGCAGAGAACAGCTTGGTATACAATAGCACAGCACAACCTAACAGCTCAAAATAGTATAAAATAACGCAGCATAGCACAGCATTCCAAAGCAAAGCATGGCAAAGCACAAAGAACATCATAACATAGCATAACAAAGCATAAGAAAGAACAACATAGCATTAAATAGGACAACATACCACAATATAGCATAGCATTATACAACACAACATAGCATAAAATAGCACAGTGCAACACACCACAGCATAGAACAACTTGGTATAGAACAGCATAGCACGGCATAACAGTACAGCATAGCATAGCATAACAGAACACAGTACACCAAAACATCAAAAAACATAGCACAGCAAATCATAACGCAGAACAACATAACACAGCGTAACATAACACACCAAAGAATAAGACTACAGTACAGCACAACAAACCACAGTATAGAACAGCACATACAAATCATAGCATAGCAGAGCACAACAGAACAGAAGAGCACGAAATAGCAGAGCATAGCATGGCACAGCACAACCAAGTATGGCATAGCTGAACAGAGCATAACACGGAATACCATTGTATAACAAGGCACAAAATAGCATAACAGTGCTTTGTAAGGCATAGTAGAGCATAACATACAGTGGGGCGGCACAGTGGCGTAGTGGGTAGCGCTGCTGCCTCACAGTTAGGAGACCCGGGTTTGCTTCCCGGGTCCCCGTTGCGTGGAGTTTGCATGTTCTCCCCGTGTCTGCGTGGGTTTCCTCCGGGCGCTCCGGTTTCCTCCCACAGTCCAAAGACATGCAGGTTAGGTGCATTGGCCATCCTAAATTGTGCTTGGTGTGTGTGTGTGTGCGTGTGCCCTGCGGCGGGTTGATGCTCTGCCCGGGATTTGTTCCTGCCTTGCTCCCTGTGCTGGCTGGGATTGGCCGTGACCCTGTGTTAGGATATAGCGGGTTGGATAATGACTGACTGATTTCTAGGAAGACAAACAACTAATTTATAATTTCGTTTTGTTATCAATCCGATTGCATTCCTGCTCTGCGCAGAAAGCATCCCCACCTATCACTTGAGCACTACACCAGTTCTGGTTTTCGCAGCGTAATTATATTAAACTAATAATTAGAACACGGCTTATCAGTGCATCTACACTATATTCTTGTCTAGTTGATGCTTATAAATACCAAAGACATGCAGGTTAAGTGCATTGGCGATTCTAAATTGTCCCTAGTGTGTGCTTGGTGTGCGGGTGTGTGTGTGCGCGCCCTGTGGTGGACTGGCACCCAGCCTGGGGTTTGCTTCCTGCCTTGCGCCCTGTGTTGGCTGGGATTGGCTCCAGCAGATCCCCGTGACCCTGTAGTTAGGATATAGCGGGTTGGATAATGGATGGATGGATAACATACAGTAACTTACCATAAGATAGCTTAGCACAGCACAGCATAGAACAACGTAGTATAGAACAGCATATCATAGCATAACATAGCATAAAAAAGCATTGCCCAGTACAACATGACATAGCACAGCACAATATTTTACATCATATATATATAAACAGACTAGCATAGCACAGCATGACATAGCATAGTATAGCTGAGAAAAGTATAGCATAGCACAACATAGCAAACCATAACACAACAGAGCACAGAACAGCGTAACACAACTTAGCATAACACAATTTAAATTGTACAGAATAGCATATCCCAGCACAATGTTATATATCATAGCATAGAACAGCGTAGCAGAGCACAACATATTAGAGAGCACACAGTACAGTAATATATCCATCCATTTTCCAACCCGCTGAATCCGAACACAGGGTCACGGGGGTCTGCTGGAGCCAATCCCAGCCAACACAGGGCGCAAGGCGGGGAACCAACCCACCGCAGGACACAAACACACACACCAAGCACACATTAGGGCCAAGCGACCTAACCTGCATGTCTTTGGACTGTGGGAGGAAATCGGAGCACCTGGAGTAAACCCACGCAGACATGGGGAGAACATGCAAACTCCACGCAGGGAGGACACGGGAAGTGGACCTGGGTCTCCTTACTGCGAGGCAGCAACGCTACCACTGCACCACCGTGCCGCCCTACAGTAATATAGCGGAGCACAAAAAAAAAAAAATCATGGAATAGCAAAGCACAACAATGCACAAAAGACAGCATGACACAGCACAAAAAGGCACAGCAAATCACAACCTACATTGCATAACATAGAATACCATTGCACAACAAGGCACAAAATAGCATAACAGTGCTTTGTATGGCATAGCGCAGCATAACATAATGCAGCTTAGCTAACTAGAACACAACATTAGAGAGCTTAGCACAGCACAGCATAGAACAACTTAGTATAAAACAGCTGAGCACAGGACAACATGACATCCATCCATCCATCCATTTTCCAACCCGCTGTATCCAAACACAGGGTCACGGGGGTCTGCTGGAGCCAATCCCAGCCAAAACAGGGCACAAGGCAGGAACCAATCCCGGGCAGGGTGCCAACCCACCGCAGAACATGACATAGCACAGTACAATATTTTACAACATAACACACTAGCATAGTACAACGCGACATAGCATAGAACAACATAACATAGCATAGTATAGCTCAGAAAAGTGTAGTACGACATAAATAGACCCCACTGTAGCATAACACAATGTAGCAAACCATAATACAACAGAGCACAGCATAGCACAATATAGCATAGAATAGCAGATCACAGCACAATGTTATACAACAGAGCATAGAACAGCAGAGCAGAGCACAACACAATAGAGCACACCGTACAGTAACATAGCCTGGCATGGCAAAGCATTTCATATCATAACATAACATAATACAGCATAACACAACAAAGCATTAAAAAGCCTAACATAGCACAACCTACAACAGAACAGAATGACACGGCATTGGCCAAGAGTCCTGTCTTCAATTCAAAAGCACTGCTCCCTTGTGAAAAAGCATTCATGTTGTGGACTACTTTCATTTTATCAGAGGAATCGATTTAAAAATATTTTAGCAAAAAAATATGCATTTGGCACATTATGAGCACACGTCTGGGTGACTTGATTTGGATTATGTCACACGAGTAATGTTAAGATTTTTTTTGATGGACGTTTTGATATTGATTTGCTGTCACCACACACTTCCGTTAAAGCATTAACTTTGTTAGCTCCATTTTGCTTGAAAATATGAGATTAAATTTTTTTCTTTCTCAACTCGGGACAAGTAACATTTCAGAAAAATACTGGTTTGGGGCAGAGCATTCCTTTAATTCAATGCTCTGGCAGCTTTCTGGCAGCTTCAAGGGCAATGCAGGAAACACGTCTGAGTGGGTTGCAAGTCCATTAGGATCATATTAGTCTCTCTATTATAAAAAAAAAAAATCTTTGGCGGGAGACGAGACGTGATCTTACCGGAAGACACTTTGGAGACAACCTTAGGAAGCAAAAACTGTGAGACGGTGACTTTTGCACGTCACCACCTACTTACAAACAAGTTCACGGACATCTAACCTAGCAGTTGTTGGAATGCTATTGGCAGTCACACTTCATGTGCTCCCAGCATTTAAAACAACGACAAGCGACAAGCAGAACACACAGCTCGCCAGCAGATGATCCGACCGCATCTCCTTAGTGTGCGTTCAGCCCCCTCCCACCCTTCACAACGTGAGCGGCAGAGACGCGAAGTGGCAAAAGGACAGCTGCTATACAGGCTTTAAAATGATTGACGCATAGCGCGACAAGCAGAACACACAGCTCGCCAGCAGATGATCCAACCGCATCTCTTTAGCATGCGTTCAGCCTCTCCCACCCTTCACAATGCGAGCAGCAGAGACGCAAAGTGGCAAAAGGACATCTGCTGTACAGGCTTTAAAATGATCGACGCGCAGCGCAACAAGCAGAACACGCAGCTCACCAGCAGACGATCCGACCGCATCTCCTTAGCGTGCGTTCAGCCCCTCCCACCCTTCACAACGCGAGCGGCAGAGACGCAAAGTGGCAAAAGGACAGCTGCTGTACAGGCTTTAAAATGATCAAGCAGAACACACAGCTCGCCAGCAGATGATCCAACCGCATCTCTTTAGCATGCGTTCAGCCTCTCCCACCCTTCACAACACGAGCGGCAGAGACGCAAAGTGGCAAAAGGACAGCTGCTGTACAGGCTTTAAAATGATCGACGTGCAGCGCGACAAGCAGAACACGCAGCTCGGTAACAGCAGCAGCAGCAAGACAGCAGCTGGTCCGACCGCATCTCCTTAGCGTGCATTCAGCACCCCCCTTTCACAACACGAGCAGCGTTATACATCCCGCGAGAGAGAGGTTTAACCACACCCGGGGCCGGAAATAAAGGACAAATATTGTTTTTACAAATAATGCATATGTAACAATTCCCATGAAAATAACAATCTCTTTAAATTTTATATACGGTTAACCAAACCCAGGGGTGGGCGAGCGAAGCGAGCAGGGGGCGGATCACCCTAATATAAGTAAAGGGTGGCACTGTGGTACAGACAGTTGGCAATGCAGATCCAGAGCACTGGGCCTGAACATTCCCTGCCTGGACACTGATAACATGGACTTGCACCATCTCTAGTCTCAGTGTGGGCTTATCCCGGAGTTGTCTGTCCAATTTGTGAAGATTTGCAGATTAGGACGATTGGCAGTGCCGGATTAACCAATAGGCACATGTAGCATATGCTACAGGCCTCGCAATTTCGGGGGCCCCCAAATGGTGGACCCAATATTTAATGAAAAAGTGTAGCATTGAAAAACTGGTCTTTAAAAATATTATCTTTACGTTTTTAAACTGTAAATTTCTTACACAACAAAACTTTAGGGGCCCAACACATAAAATTCACATAAATATTATAAGATTCTTATTATAATCGAGAGTAAAATAATTATTTAGTCCGGTTTGAACTGTTCAGAATCTAAACTTCAGATGATGCAGACCAAAAGGGCCCCCAAATTTGAAATGTGCTACGGGCCCCCAAAGCTCTTAATCCGGCCCTGACGATTGGTGAAGGTAAACTGGCTTAGTCTTTGTGATTGTGTCAATGGACCGACTCGCTATTCACGATTGGGGTCTTCAGCTGGCGGGCTCTCTTTCCAGGTTTAGTTCCTGCTTTATGCCTGCTGCCTGCTCTTTATATCCCCCCAAAACAGACTCCAATGGGTTTTGTAAATGGATGTAGGTATGGATGATAATAAACGTACCTTCATGATGAGGTTTTATGACATCTTGGAAAAGAATAACTGCATCCTAAACTGTCACAGAGAGAAGAAAAAGACGAGAACACAAAAACTGCAGTTGGCCGGCCTCCAGGAGAGCTGACTATTTTGCCAACGTTACTAAAGGTACATCACTTCTGAAGCAGATGTTTTTAATTAGCCAAAATATGCATGCAAAACATTGCGCCCCACCATAGCAGCACTCCAAATTGTGATAAGCAGCTTGTAGACGAGGGCTGATAATCTGTGGCTGCTTTCTGCTATGCGAATCTAATTATAGCGGGCACTTTAGCTGATAGCTGCCGTACGACACTCGGGTTTCATTGACGACTTTGGAATGAGCACTCTCTGCTCTTTGCCTCATAGGCTCTTACCTCTTCACCCGCTTTTTTTTTTTTTGCATTTCCATTCCTACTTGTGCATTTGCACGGTACACAAGGTTAATGCTTTTGCTACCACACTGTTTAGAAGTCCATTTGCATAATGGAGGGAAGACGTCAGCGCGGCTCCTGCAGTAATACGTCTCCTAACGTGCGCGATCTCACAAACTGTTTGTCAGTATTAATAACAATGCAATTAAAGCCAATGGTGGTTTAAATCTCACTATGGCAATTATTTCTGTTAAAGTATGAGAGCATTAATGCTTAAAACATTAATTAAGGAGATTGATCTGCATTTTAAAAATCTATTTAACTAGCCTGTCATGTGATTATTTACTAGTATGAGCGAAATAATGAAGGCAATCCCTTTGCTTTACAACATCGCCGAAAGGATAAAAACATATAAATTTAATAAAACGATACAGAGATACAGTAATGGAGTCCTGAACTCCACTTCAACTCCACTGTGCAAAACATCTGATGAGAAAAGTGCATGTAAAACAAAAAAAATTATCCTTCATTGAATAGATCAGTTATTTACAAGACACTATACACTGAAAAAAAGTATAACATTGATGTTGTTCATTCAACGTAAATTTTCTCTTTCAAGCAATTTAAGATTAGTCATTTAGTGTTGTAGATTGAAATATTTGGTTTCAGATCTCAATCAAAGTAAAAAAATGTGTTTGTACCAAAGTAAGTTATGGTGGAGGGAATAAATATAAAAATCCTATTTCAGTTAACCTAATATTTTAGGTTGTTTGTGTGCTGTGTGGGAGGGCCGTTTGTATATTCTTCCAGTCGAACTTTCCACCGTGCTGGCTTTCCAATTGCCAAAAAAGAAGAACACTTTCCAGAGTGGAGTGGACGTGGCTATACAGATCTGGTCATTTTCAGCAGCAGACTTTTATAATGGAGGATTTCTGGTATGCTCCAGTTTCCTCCCACTGTCCAAAGACATGCAGGTTAGGTGGATTGGCGATTCTAAATTGGCCCTAGTGTGTGCTTGGTGTGTGGGTGTGTTTGTGTGTGTCCTGTGGTGGGTTGGCACCCTGCCCAGGATTGGTTCCTGCCTTGTGCCCTGTGTTGGCTGGGATTGGCTCCAGCAGACCCCCGTGACCCTGTGTTCGGATTCAGCGGGTTGGAAAATGGATGGATGGATGGATGGATGGATTTCTGGTAAGTAACTCTGTTTCTTAACTGTTAATTTTAAGTATAAGAACTCATAATAAAACATACTTTCAAGGAAGATGCAGAAATGTTTAATAATTTTTTGTTGTATATTTAAGATTTACACTGCAAAATGACTTGAGTATTTGCACTAGATTTTTAAATACATGTAAACAGTACAGCATTGGAATGTGTTATGTTCATAATATTTCTAATAGCATAAAAACAGGTTACGAATAATAAACCATTTTAAATTGTAACAACTTAAAAAATAGATTTACTTCAGTATACAACAAGTGAATTACACCCAATCACTCTAAATGATTTGCCTCAACTTAAAAATTGTGGGTTCAATAAGATAAAAAGAATTATATTGGTTCAGATTGAAAATATTAAGTGTGACTCATTACCTTAATTGTTTTAAGTTGAATGGAGGTTATACTTTTTTCATTGTAGCAGGGCGAATGACAAAGCAGGGTGAATATTGAATGACTGGGGTGCCAGCCGGGCAAAACCCTGTTCAACTCCAACACAGAACTCAAAAAACGTTCAAACAAAACATACACTCGATGGCTGTTAAGGTGGTCAGTCCCAGCGAGACACACTCTCTCTATTGTGGAAGACGTCACGCGGGGACTGGCACCCCAGCCAGAGCTGTTCTGGGATCCTTGCCAGTGGAATGTAAGGACAGGGGAAGACAATTAGATCAGGGCATTGACTCCCCCAAAATGCTAGGTGGCAGACCCCCAAACCCCACACTGGGTTAGAGTTCCATTATGGATTCCCAGCAAACTGTAGATCATTGGCTCAGCCCTCTTGGGATCTGTAGGTGCTGCTTGGGTGGGGAGCTGTGGGGACTAGCAAGCCCTAAATTGTCAGGCTCCTGCCTTACCTGCCAGGAGGGTGGAAGTGCTCCTAGGTTTTACATAAAAGGGGGCTTTCTGTCACAAGTCAGGCAAAGCTTCCTTGAGTAGTGGAGGAGAGACGACACAGAATTGCTTAGAATTAGAGCTGTGGTTGTGGTGTGGAAAAGTTTCTCACAATAAACTGTTTGTTCATATAAGAACTTCTGGTCCGAGCCTTTCTGTCAGAAGTTTTGGGGAGGTGCAGCTTACCCCAACAGGTCACACTATCTCTAGCGACGTCTCCCTTTTATACTGAGTGGACCAGAAGGGGAGGGGCTTCCTTGGCTTTGTTGCCCTTCAAGGGGCGGTTTCTTGAGGATGTGAAGTAGGAAAAAGGAGATCAGACTGCTAGCGGCAGTGCCCCCTCCCATTCAGGGGTGGCACCACATACCTTAGGTGAGCCCAGAAAGCGATCCTCTGACACGCATGCATGACACACATCAGCTCATCCCCAACCTGCATGGGGTACTACTTCCTTTTCCTGACAGAGAACCACGACCTCAGACTTAAGTCTGATCCTTATCCAGGCTGCTTCACACTTGGCTGCAAACCGCTGTAGTATGCATCTGAGATCACAGCCTGAAGAAGGAACCAGGACCAAGTCATCTGCAAAAAGCTCTCGATTTACCTGTCGATCGACATCTCTGTATTTGTCCCTTGGAGGAAATAAGCCTTGTTACAGAAGCTCTTGAAATAAATAGGTAGATAAGTAAATAAATAAATAGATAAATATACACACATTTTGGTCTGAACACACACCAGAATGACTAAAAGCCAAGAAAACTTCTAACTTGTCAGTCCCAGTGAGGCACTGTGCAGATATACTGCTGTCGGTGTAAAGGAGCTCCCATAACGTTTCATTGTCTGAAAGTCCTCAGTGTTGGTGTGTCACAGAGAGGATGTGCAGCATTGTTCATAATGGCATGCAGTTTTGATTTCATTCTCTCCTCCTCTACAATCTCCAGAGTGTCCAGAGTGTGTTCAATAACTGAACCTGTCATTTTAATTAGCTTGTTGATTCGGTGGGCATCTCTTGAAGTTACCACCCCAACACACCACATTGTAGAAAATCACACTGGGCCTCACAAGAGTTATAGAAGATGAGAAGGATGTCACTTCCCACATTAAAGGAACATTGTCTCCTATGGAAGAATAGCCGGCTCTGCCCTTTTTTCTGTAGTTCTTTCTGTGTTCTGAGACCCATCCAGCCAGTCATTAATGTGGACCGCCAAGTACTTGTAGGAGTGGACCACCTCTACATTCAGTCCTTGAAGAGTGACCAGACATGGAGGCTCTTTGGGGCGGTGAAAATCAGTAAGCAGTTTCTTAGTTTTGCTGATGTTTAGATGCTGACAATTCTCTTTTTTATCATGGCTCCACAATCTGTACTAAC
Organism: Erpetoichthys calabaricus; assembly: GCF_900747795.2. Taxonomy (NCBI): domain Eukaryota; kingdom Metazoa; phylum Chordata; class Cladistia; order Polypteriformes; family Polypteridae; genus Erpetoichthys; species Erpetoichthys calabaricus. The sequence goes on from NC_041404.2 coordinate 50,337,601, forward strand.
CCCTACTTTTTCTGCTGTTCTCTTTGCAGTTTTTCTGTGGTGGTCAATCTGCGCCACACCCACCTGATCAAAGCACCATGCAGGCCCCACATTGACGGAGTGAACGCCAGAGGTCCACATGACCATCATTGTCTAATTCTTCCACATGAACCCTGAAAACCATGAGGACTGACTGAGATCATTTACGTTAGGTAGAATATCTACTGGGGACTGGGTGGTCTCATGGCCTCAGAACCCCTGAAGATTTTGTTTTATCTTCAGCTCTCTGGAGTTTATTTTTTGTTTTTTCTGTCCTCCTTGGCCATCGGACCTTACTTTATTCTTTGTTAATTAGCATTGCCTAATTTTTATATTTTTTCTTTTTTTCTTTTTTTATCTTGTAAGGCACTTTAAGCTCCATCATTTGTATGAAAACGTGCTATAGAAATAAATGTTATTGTTGCTTGCACAAAGAAATAAAGTTCTCCCCTTGAAACCTCTCCTCTGCCTCATCCCCTTTATCAATACACCCCATAAGTGCAAAATCATCAGAGAATTTCTACAAGTGACCTGACCTGCTGTTGTATTTGTAGTCTGAGATGTACCGAGTGAAGAGAAAAGGTGACAGGCCTGTTCCTTGTGGAGCTCCAGTGTTGCCCACACAGCCTGACAGACAGCCCATCATCAGGACACCACAGGCTCAGCCACCTTCAGATCTCTCAGTTCATTCCTTAACATGGATGGCTAGATGGGACTGAAGGCTCTGGAGAAATCAAAAAACGGAATCCTCACAGTCCTGCCTGCTTTGCCCAGGTGAGAATAAGCCCTGTGGAGCAGGCAGATAATCGTATCCTCCACTCTAATCTTTGTCCAATGACTACAGATCACTGGCCCTTACATCATCCATCACAAAGCCCATTACGAGATTTGTCCTGCTATATGAGTAGTCTTGTGGTAGACCACCTGGACCCACTGCAGTTTGCCAAATGGACAAATATTGGAGTGAAGGTTGCGATTATCTGTCTGCTTCACAAGGCTTATTCTCACCTACATAAAGCTGGCAGCACTGTGAAGATTCTGTTTTTTGATTTCTCCAGGGTCTTCAGTCCCATCCAGCCATCCCTGTTAAAGGGGAAACTCAAAGATCTGAAGGTGGATGAGCCTGTGGGGTCCTGATGATGGGCTATCTGTCCAGTAGACCACAGTTTGTGAGACTCAAGAACTGTGTGGGCAACACTGGAGCACCACAAGGAACAGGCCTGTCTGCTTATCTCTCCAATCTGTTCAACTCCGACTAGAAATATAACATCAGGTCATGTCGACTTCAGAAACTCTCAGGTGATTCTGCACTTATGGGGTGATGAGATGGAGGAAAGGAGTCAGGAGGAGAACTTAATGTCTGGGTGCAGGAAGAACTGTCTGTAGCTTAACATCAGCAGACTTTCACCACGCTAAAGAGCCTCTATGTATGGTCCACTATGGTTATACAGGTGGTCCACTCCTACAAGTACTTGAGTCTCCACATCAATGACAGACTAGACTGGTCTGGTAACAGAGGAACTAGAGAGGAAAAGACAGAGCAGGCTATTCTTCTGTAAGTGACTGCGTTCCATTAATATGGAAACTGACATCCCTCACAAATCTTCTACAACTCTGTGATGGTCAGTGCAATGTCAGAACTTATCTTTCATTTTATTTTTTTTATTTTTTAATCATTCTGGTGGACGATAGCATGTATGTATTTATATATTTACCTATTTATGTATTTATTTATTTACTTAAAGAGCTTCTGAATAGTGACAAAATTTCCCCTGTGGACAAATAAAGTTCAACCTATCTATCTATCTATCTATCTATCTATCTATCTATCTATCTATCTATCTATCTATCTATCTATCTATCTATCTATCTATCTATCTATCTATCTATCTATCTATCTATCTATCTATCTATCTATCTAGATAGATAGATAGATAGATAGATAGATAGATAGATAGACGTGAAAGACAGTATATAATAGATAGATAAATATGATAGGCACTGTAAGATAGATAGATAGATAGATAGATAGATAGATAGATAGATAGATAGATAGATAGATAGATAGATAGATAGATAGATAGATAGATAGATAGATAGAAGTTTATTTGTCCCCCGTGGTAAATTTGGCAGTAACAGACATAAACACAAAATACACAAATAACAATAACTTAAAATCAACAATAAAATCTGTAAGTTGAGACGGACACACCACCCTGAATAGCTCCTTACAGCATTGCATTGAGACAAAGCTGATCTGAGTAAAACTCACACACGCGATTTGAAAGAAAGAAAGCTGCAAATCCAATCCCAATGCTAAATTAATTTTTTATCCTCATAACAGCTTTCCATGGGGTTTGCCTCTTCACATGTTAAGAGCACCTTTTGCTATTAAGCTTACACAGTAATGAAGTGTTAACAACCTTTAGACCCCCTGCACGGTGCAAAGAGCTAATAATTATTTAGGCGTGCAATTTCTCAAGAAATTTTAGAACGACACCATGGGTTTTATCTGTGTGTGTGTGAAGCCTTAGCAGATTTAGCGTCTGACTCATTTAGCCTTGGCGTTTCCCACAATGCCAACTCTGAACTTTGAAAATTACATCTCTGCTGCAGTCAAAATTCTATTCTATTAGCTATGAAGAATGTCTTTCTTGGTCTTTCTTGGTCCGCTGTGTGGTTCTTTTCTCAGTAGCCTCTCTGAACAAACTGAAGAATATCACTAAGGGAATAATGTGAATGGCCGTCTCCACCTGTATGATAAACTAAAACCTGACTGATTTGTATCTGCGTTTTAATGATTGGCCGATAGTTAAATACTGTGCATTTTAACTGCCTTTATCGTAAAAATGATTGACGACAGCCTCGCTCCCTACTGAAGCCTCCTGCTTGCTTGTTTTTCAGGTTCTGTGTCTAAAGGCCATGTCACATTGGATGACTTTTCTGGCAGTTTTCAGTCATAGCCGTCATCTACATAATCTTACGGAGTCGGAGGCAGACTGCGGGGCACTCACATAATGAAACATGCCCAGCGATTCACTCCAACTAGTCTGCAACAGGTTTCAATTTGTCTCTAGTCATGAGAGAAGTCCGTTGCGATGCATGATTTTAAATAAACATTTTAATGAAGGAGCTTGGGCTTCAGAGGTAGCGTGGCAGAGCTGGGGTGGTAGAGGGAAGCCTGGCAGTCGGGAATGGAATGGCCCTGAAAGGAGAGTCCGTACATCACTCACATCACCTGATTTCATGGATTATTTATTTATTTATTTATTTTTTGTTCTTTATTTCGCCTTGTATTAGGAATTTGGTAGTTTTTGCATACCCCTTGGGGTCAGAGCGCAGGGTCAGCCATTGTACAGCGCCCCTGGAGCAATTACAGGTTAAGGGCCCAGCAGAGTAGGATCTCTTTTGGCAGTGACGGGGATTCGAACCGGCAACCTTCGGGATACCAGCACAGATCCTTAGCCTCAGAGCCACCACTCCACCCTATTTGTGTTCTATTTCACTCCTTATTGGCGAATATTGAATGATTGGGGTGCCAGCCGGGCAAAACCCTGTTCAACTCCAACACAGAAGTCAAAAACGTTCAAACAAAACACGCACTCGATGGCACTTACGTAGCTGGGACAGTTCTACTGTTAAGGTGGTCAATCCCAGCGAGACACACTCTCTCTATTGTGAGAGATGCCACGCGGGGACTGGCACCCCAGCCAGAGCTGTTCTGGGATCCTTGCCAGTGGAATGTAAGGACAGGGGAAGACAATATGATCAGGGCTCCTTGTTGATTTTTATTAAAACACAAAACACTTCCACCTACCTCTGGCTGGGTCTGTGTGTTTGTGTGTGTGTGTGTGTGTGTCCTCATTTGCCCATTTGTTGTGAGTGTAAGCTGCCAGGGAGCGTGGTGCCAACCCAGACCATCCTAAAGTGGGAGCGACACTTGTGTGCATGAGAGCAGACGACCAATGAATGAATGTTCATCTGGAAGTACAATGCATACCAGGCAGCCCAAACAGGGCACTCATTTAAAAAAAGGATTAGAATGAAAACCTGCAGCCACAGTGGTCCTCCAGGACTGGAGTTGGTGACCCCTGATCTAGCCAGATTTAATATAACTTGCATTATTACCATAATGAGAATATTGTTGTTCTGTATGATTAATCCCTGTGGTGGGCTTGCGTCTTGCCCAGGGTTTGTTTCCTGCCTTGCGCCCTGTGTTGGCGCCAGCGGACCCCCATGACCCTGTGTTAGGATATAGCGGGTTGGATGATGGATGGATGATTAATTGTTTTTACTGCTGAATTAAGCAGGTTTTACTCCACTCCATGTGAAAGTGACAGTGACAGGGACACCCCCCCCCCCCCAACTCGGTATATGACAGTGAGCCCCCTATGTCACAGGCTCTGTGGCTGTCAGTTAGTCGTAGTGACCGGAGCTCAGGAGACGCAGTTAGAGAGATAAAGGATGCAAAGCATTGCGGACTTGTATTATAATTCTGATTTGAGACAGGCAAGGTGGCGCAGTGGTTAGCACTGCTGCATCATAGCCACCGTCACATATTTGGCCACAATAATCGGGATACACTTCAAAGACCACCGCACCATTATAATCCCCTCAAAGCTCGCCCAGTTCCTCCTTGCCCACCGATTATAAGATATTTGGCTTCCCGTCCATTAATGCATTGGCTTCCACCTGGCGAAAAGTCAGCTTGTCACTAATTATGACCCAGCACAATTTCTGTAGTGGGATGAGTGGGTGCCAAACACCCCTAAAAGAAATGAATAATAGAAATAGAATTGTGTGACGCAGGGGTGCAGCCTTCCTGTTCAGAGAGACATTGTGCCTCCCGGTGAGCCAAACCAGGATATGCAATTTGTAAAAAAATGAGCTTTATTTTCTTTATTCGGTATTGGGTAACATTTAACGTCTCGTTATTATATTTCTAATCATTAGCAGGCGGCCACAAAGCCGTCTCAATGGGAAGCCTTTGGCCGCGTTCAGACGACAGGCAAATGAGCGAAATGTTTTAGACTTTAATACGTAGTTACTGAATAAGATCAATTAAATCCGCAAGCGTAATTTCACGTGTGTCTCAATGTTAAAGTCTCTGAATTTGACTTTGCGTCTATACAAGCTTCTGATCCCCAATTTAACTGAAATGGCTCGCTACAATGCATTATTCAGACAGAATGGTACATTCTCATTTCCAGACCTCATTTAAAGACAGATAATCAGAATGTCATTACAGTGTCCACGCTGGCTTGATGGAGGAGTAATTGAGCAATGCAAAATGCATTTTAACTTTCATGAATTATACAAGAAAGCCAACAAATGACAAGCTGAATCGGCATTTTACTTCTCCGGCTTTGGACGGAATTAAGTATTATTATTAGGCAGGCCTCGGTGTTAACCTTGGTGCTAAACTTTGCCTTCGATTGAATAGTCTGATATTATGGAAGTTACGCAGGTCTCCATCAAAGTGCAAAAAATAAAAAAGGGTCAGTGATAAGATAATAACAGTGACGGTGGCCCGGTGCCACTTGGTGTGACACCAGCTCCTTAAGGCATTTGTAATTCACAGAGATAGAGAGAAGAAGCACTCTTGTCAAAGTGCCACTTATAGCCTGGAAATTAAATATATGAGCTACAGAGCAGCCATCCGTTTTCAGCAACTGCTCCATTCCAACCGAGGGCTGGGAGAAGCTGAAACTGACCGTAGAAGTACTGGACCCAACACTTAAACCAGTCCCAGACAGCGCCAGCATCCCCACCAGGCACATTGATGCCTCCGTCCAGATGCACGTATAATCAGGCCCACTGAATAGCACAAATCAGCCTGGTGCTGGGGGTTTATGGGGTTAAAGGGAAAAAAAAGAACACACAGCCAGTAACAAGGACAGGAGCCATCTATCAGGACCCTCCTTAAACACTGCACCACCATGCCACCCACCGTAGACCCCACAAATAGATAAATGAGGAAGACACTATATAAATGAAACATGAGAAAGGCACTATATAACTGATTGGTAGATGAGAAGGGCAGTATATAACTGATAAATTGGTGAGCAAGGCACTATATAATCGAAACATGAGAAACTTACTTTATAATTGATAGATAGATGAGAAAGGCACTATACAGCATAGTACATAGAAAGACAGATGAGAAAGGCTTATATAATTCAAAGATAGGAGAGAAAGACGCTATATAATTGATAGATGAGAGAGGTGCTATAAAATTGATAGATGAGAAAAGCGATATATAACTGATAAATGGATGAGAAAGGCACTATATAATTGAAACATGAGAAACACTTGATAAATAGATGAGAAAGGCACTATATAACTGATTGGTAGATGAGAAGAGCACTATATAATTGATAGATGAGAAAGGCACTATACAGTATAACTGATAAATTGGTGAGCAAGGCACTATATTACTGAAACATGAGAAACATATTTTATAATTGATAGATAGATGAGAAAGGCACTATACAGCATAGTACATAGAAAGACAGATGAGAAAGACTTATATAATTCAAAGATAGGAGAGAAAGGCACTATATAATTGATATATGAGAAAAGCGATATATAACTGATAAATAGATGAGAAAGGCACTATATAGTATATAGACAGATAATAATAATAATAATAATAATAATAATAATAATAATAATAATAATAATAATTCATTAGATAGACAAATGAGAAAGGCACTATATAATTGAAACATGAGAAACATACTTTATAATTGACAGATAGACGAGAAAGGCACTATACAGTATAGTACATAGATAGACAGATGAGAAAGGCTTATATAATTCAAAGATAGGAGAGAAAGGCACTATATGATTGAAATATGAGAAAGTTGCTATATAATTGATAAACAGGTGAAAAAGGCACTTTGTAATTGAAACTTGAGAAATGTGCTATATAATTGATAGACAGATGAGAAAGGCTTATATAATTCAAAGATAAGAGAGAAATGCACTATATAATTGATAAATGAGAAAGGCACTATATGATTGAAATATGAGAAAGTTGCTATATAATTGATAAACAGGTGAAAAAGGCACTTTGTAATTGAAACTTGAGAAATGTGCTATATAATTGATAGACAGATGAGAAAGGCTTATATAATTCAAAGATAAGAGAGAAATGCACTATATAATTGATAAATGAGAAAGGCACTATATAATTGAAATATGAGAAAAGCGACATATAAATGAAATATGAAAAAGCGATATATAATTGATAAATAGATGAGAAAGGCAATATATAACTGAAAAATGAGAAACACACTATTGATAAATAGATGAAAAAGGCATTATATAATTCAAAGGTAGGAGAGAAAGACACTATATAATTGATATATGAGAAAAGTAATATATAACTGATAAATAGATGAGAAAGGCACTATGTAATTGAAACATGAGAAACACACTATTGATAAATAGATGAGAAAGGCACTATATAGTATATAATCAGATAGACAGATGAGAAAGGCATTATATAATTCAAAGATAGATAAGAAAGGCACTATATAATTGAAACATGAGAAAGGTGCCATATAATTGATAGACAGACAGACAGATGAGAAAGGCACCTTAAAATTGAAAGCTAGACAGACAGACTGACAGACAGTGCCACTCTCATCTTCCTAATAGATCAGCACAAAACAATCAACAAATCAGAATTCAATAGCAGTAGATTGACACCAATGGATCATCTATAAGTGGGTACATTTGCAACAACTGCCATCTTGCACAGGCCAGGCCACCCCAGTCAAGTTCAGCCCGACAGGAGAATGCAAGACGCTGTAAGAGAAGCCCAAAACTTCAACATGGACAAGAGCTACAGGGAGGTTCCATGATGATGTCAAAGTGCACAAGCCAACCATTAGAAAGTGGCTGCACATGGTAGGTGTGCCAGGAGGAAACCTCCACTGTCGAGAAACAACACCAGGGCAAGACTAAAGGGTTTGCCCCTGAACACCGAGGCAGAGACAGGGACTTCTGGAACAAAATGCTCTGGACAGACCTGACAACAACAATGACAAAAGATACATTTGGTGAAAATGAAAGACAGCATTTGGTCCAAAGAACCCAATACCAACTGTAGTGTTTGGTGGCAGAAATGTTCTGGTTTCGGGGCTGATTTGTTGCACCTGGGCCTGGTCTACTTTCCATCGTAGAATCCTGGAGAATTTAGTGACCACATCTGCACTTAATTATAACCCGGGCTGCGATGGGCACTCCTGCTAGTAACACATAGCAACATTCTAAAGTCCAGCTTTGGATCCGGGGAACTGCAGTCTATCTGGGGGGCACTGGGCACAAAGCAGGAAACGACTCTGGTTAGCATTCCACTTTAGCTCACATCCATTCATTCCACTAAAGGTCAGTTTAGCATCCATCAATAAAACTTTTGTGAGCACAATACTAAAGCTCTTCCCAAACACAGTACAATCGTTACTTTAGTCCTGCCCTAACAAGAATGAAATATATTGCGATATATCTGAAAAACACTGGAACAATCCGGACGAGAGCAGGCCAGTCAGCCCAACAAAACTTGCCAGTTCTGTGCACTTAATTCTTGTAAAATAACATCAAGTCGAGTTTTGAAAGCCCCTCAAGTCCTCCTGTCCACCACACTATGTGGTCTCTTATTCCAAGTGTTTGTGGTTCTCAGTGTGAAGAAAAACTTTACCCTTCACAAGTATGAGACTGTATTGAGATATAATTTGTAAAATTTGGCATACAGTATGTTACTCCTGGTTTAGTTTGAAAAATCTATTACAATATATAAAAAAGGCTGTAATTTAGATATCGTGCAATAAATATCAGTACACTGTAAGGCATTTTAGGATATTTACCCTTGAAAGTAATGCATATTGTAACATATTTTAAAATACATTCATTCTGGTAGCAATATATTTGTTAAAATATCATTTACATTTTGAAATATAAACTGTTAAATATACTGTAAAGTATATTATCAATAGGATTGACAGTACAGTTTATTTCAAAATACGCTGTAATTGTTTCTAAAATGTATGTTAAAGTATATTATTCTTAGTATTTTAAAATATAGGTTTATTTTTGAAAAACATATAATAAATGTCAGCACATTAATGCATTATATTTATCCATGAAGTAAATTGTAACATATACTGTATTGGTAGGGATATATTTGTTAAAAATACATTTTACTTTTTTTTTAATATAAGCTTCAAATATATTGTAAAGTATATTATTACTAAGATTTACAGTACAGTGTATTTAAACATATATTGTAATAGTTTCTAAAAATGTATGTTAAAGTATATAATATTCCTAGTATTTGTAAATATATTGAGAAATACATTGTTATGTTATGAAAAATATTTTGCAATATACAAAAAGGAAATAATTTGCATATTTTACAAAATATGTCAGTATACAGTATATTGTAAAATAGTTAAAGTCTATTGTAAGATACTGTATTTTAAAATATATACCTATTGGTAGCAATATGTTTGTTAAAATATAAATTGTAAACTATATTGCACAGGATATTATTACTGGAATATACAAAACATTATTTTGCAATTGTTTCTTTAAATGTATATTACAGTATATTATTTGTGGTATCTCTTTTTTGGTATTTGGTACCCTGTATTAATCTCAAGGGGAAATTTTTTATCTTAAAATATATTAAAAAATATATTTATATTTTGAAAAACATTTATCACTATAGAGTGGCGCAGTGGTAGCGCTGCTGCCTTGCAGTTAGGAGACCTGAATTCGCTTCCCAGGTCCTCCCTGCGTGGAGTTTGCATGTTCTCCCTGTGTCTGTGTGGGTTTCCTCCGGGTGCTCCAGTTTCCTCCCACAGTCCAAAGACATGCAGATAAGGTGCATTGGCGATCCTAAATTGTGCTTGGTGTGTGTGTGTGTGTCCTGTGGTGGGCTAGCACCCTGCCCAGGATTTGTGCCCTGTGTTGGCTGGAATTGGCTCCAGCAGACCCCTGTGACCCTGTAGTTAGGATATAGCGGGATGGATGGATTTATCAATATACAGTCGTAGCCAAAAATTTTGAGTATGACACAAATATTAATTTTGTTTCAGTTTTTATGATGGCAATTTGCATCGACTCCAGAATGTTCTGAAGAGTGATCAGATGAATTACAATTAATTGCAAAGCCTCTCTTTGCCATGAAAATGAACTTCATCCCAAAAATTACTGCATGTCAGTCCTGTCACAAAAGGACCTGCTGACGTCATCTCAGTTGTCCTCTCGTTAACACGGGTGAGAGTGTCGACGAGGACAAGGCCTGAGGTCACTCTTTCAGGCTGATTGAGTTAGAATGGAGAGGGTCAATTGTTGTGAAGAAGGCTTCAGGGCACCCAGGAGAGTCCAGCAAGCGTCAGGACCATCTCCTAAAGTGGATTCAGCTGCGGGCACCACCAGTGCAGAGCTTGCTCAGGAATGACAGCAGGCAGGTGTGAGGATGGCCTGGTGGGTGTCAAGAAGGGCAGCAAAGAAGCCAAGAAAAACATCAGGGACAGACTGATATTCTGGGATTGGACTGTTGAGGTCTGCTGGGGTCAAGTCATTTTCTCTAAGGAATCCCTTTTCTGATTGTTTGGGGCATCCAGAAAAAAGAAACGGTGAGCGGCACTACCATCTGTCCTGTGTCATGCCAACAGTAAAGCATCCGGAGACCATTCATGTCAGCCAAGACAGTGGGCCCACTCACAATTTTTGCCTAAGAAACCAGCCATGAATAAAGAATGGGACCAAAGCCTCCTCCAAGAGCAACTTCTCCCAACCATCCCAGAACAGTTTGGTGACCCACAATGCCTTTTCCAGTTTGATTGAGTACCGGGCCATAAGGCAAAAGTGAGAACTGAGTGGTTCAGGGAAAAAAAAACATCAAAATTTGGGGTCCATGGCCAGGAAACTCCCCATTGAGAAACTTGTGGTCAATCCTAAGGAGGTGGGTGGACAAACAAAACCCACCAATTCTGACAAACCCCAAGCATTGATGATGCAAGAATGGGCTGCCATCAGTCAGGATTGGGCCCAGAAGTTGGATTGCCAGCATGACAGGGCGAATGGCAGAGCTCTTGAAAAAGAAAGATGGGCCAACACTGCAAATATAATAATAATAATAATAATAATACATTTTATTTATATAGCGCCTTTCCCATGCTCAAGGCACTAATATGGATTCTGTGCATAAACTTCATGTCATTGTCAATAAAAGCCTTTGAAACTTCTGAAATGCTTGTAATACCAGAGAAACATCTGACAAAAAGATCTAAAACCACTCAAGCAGCAAACTTTGTGAGAACCGACACTTGGGTCATTCTCAAAACTTTTGGCCACAACTGTACAATAATGTCAATAATGTACACGCAGTATTTTCCCATAAATGTTAGTATACTGTAATATTGAAACTTATTTTAAAGAATGTTCATGTTGATACAAATATCTTCTTCTTCTTTCGGCTGCTCCTGTTAGGGGTCGCCACAGCGGATCATCTTCTTCCATATCGTCCTGTCCTCTGCCTCTTGTTCTGTTACACCCATCACCTGCATGTCCTCTCTCACCACACAAATATATTTATTAAAAATAAAATGTGGGTACATCAGGCGAAGTGACTCACCAGGGTACCACTGAGTGTCACGGGTGGGGACTGACGTGTCAGCTCTGTGCCCCACTGTATTACGGTGTAAAGCCCCCCAACTAAAGCCTGGTGCTTTAAAGTGAATCAGCAGCAGCACTAGAAGGGGCCAGCGTGGGGTTCAAGGTCGCTACACAGACATGTAATCTAAAGGTGCCGATCTGGAGCCCGGCATGGCCGTAGTAACAGCAACAATGTAGAAGCCCACCCTGCAGGAGAGCCCGCGGCATCACAGGGCACTTTCTGCCCCCCACAGCACTCTGCAGCAGTGTGGGATTTTCTGGAGAGAACTGCCTAGAAATATCAGCGCTGCTTTGTCTCATATTGTTCTTTGTCGCGCTGCTGTGGCAAAATGAGGAGTTAGCAGGAGATGTCATTGTGAGTGACAAGAAGCTCCCCTGAAGCCCACTTCAAGAACGGGACTGGGGACGATTTACAGAAAAAGCCGCTCTGGCCCTCCTTTCAAAGATTCCACAGGAGGACACATTAAATGTGCAGCTTTTAAGAACACGACGTATACGAAGCAGATGTTACCTACTGAGCGATCACAACACTTTGGCAAATTATATATTTGCAAGCTAAAAAAAGGACGTTGAGTGCTCCAAATCCACAGCTGTTGCAAATAAATTCCTGGATTTTATTTTATTTTTTTTTTCTGTTCTTAAAGCTGTTGAATTTTTTTTGGGCGGAAATTGCAAATAAATTTCAACAACCAAATAAAAGTCAGGTGAATATGTGCGATACGACCATTTTATGGCGGTTGTTCCATAAACGTGTAACGTAGCTAAATCAGATCACAGTGGGTTTGATGAGTGACGTGGATGGTGTAAATATTAACTTAATGTCACCTCAGCTGATTTTCTTGAATGTCCTTAATATTTTGTGTGTGTGTGTGTGTGTTTTTTTATTGAAGACGGTAAATGAAATACAGAATGACCCACGAAAAAGTGTCCCGCCTCCACCGAGACGACTGCATTACGTGGCGAAGAGAAGAAATGATCACGTTTGGTAACTCACATTTACAGAAGATGCTGAAAGTGATCTCCTTGTGCGTCACTGTGCCCGTTTCAGCGTGTTCGTGTGCACTCTTTGTGACGTCATGGGATCGCATCTTCAATGTTCAACTTCAGTTCATGTACAGTCCGCTATATTTGTCTCATACACGCAGCCCTTTAAATGACCCCACCAAGCAAACAGTCGCACGTTGTTAAGTCGGGCGATCGTGGTGGCCAGAAACCCCTGCTCTGCGGCGGACAGACTAGACGGGAGTCGTCTTAGTAAAGGTGGGCCACTTTTTCGTGAGTCACCCCGTATATAAAAAATTGAACATGTGAAAGATAAGGCAATGATCCCCTACCCCTGATTTAGTAACATGTAGATATTACATTCCTTTCTCTTTCAATTTCTAGTTTGAGTTTGATCTGAGATTTATTATTTTTATTTTACCGTCATCATTGAGAACCTTCAGTCCAGGGGTCCCCAACTCTCGTCCTTGTGGGCCACAGTGGCTGCAGGTTTTCATTCTAACACTCTTCTCATTTAGTGAGCCGTTTCTGCTGCTGATTAACTTGCTTGGCCTTCGTTTTAATTGACGTGACCCCAGGGACTTGCGGTCGGGTGAGGTCATCATGAAAAGTAAAAAACTAATAATGATAACATAAAATAAACGTGTCCACTGGTCTGTGCTATACATTTGTTTTCTGTATGATTCCAATAATTTTGATCATTTTCATAGTTAAAATCGCTGAATTGGCGCATTTCTTGTTCAAATACTGGGGAGAAACGAGACGGGTTAAAATGAAGTCCTTCAGAGGCCTGCAGCCGTCCTCTTAAACTGCCAGATTGCCATAACTGTGGCCGGAATGCAGCAGTGGCCTTCTGTTGCTTCTGACGCCTGAAGCTTGACCTGATGATGTCCTCCAACAATTCCTACACGTCCATACAGAGTATGGTCTCCTGCAACCTACAGACATTATATCACCTCACCTCGGACTGCACTCTCCACACACACTGCAGGTTGATGCCTGCAATTGGCGCGTGCCTGTAGTTGTCTCTCTGTATGTCGCCAATATAATGGTTTCAGACACATTTATTATACACCCTGACTTTCCACAGTCAGGCTAATATCTTTAATGAATGTGTGTGACATATTTAGTGTTGCTGATCGGACATTAAAGCGCAGTGAAAAAACACAAGGTGAGGCTGACAGTACCGTGGTGCCCGGAAGGGGGCGCATGTGAGCCCAAGAGGTGCTTGTTGCTGCTCTTCTACGCTCTCGGCGCCAATAAGTTAGCAATATCAGAAAGTCAAGTGCACTGCAGCGGGCCGTTTATTTGTATTTATTTTTTGTTCCGACTGACTGCCAAAATGGAAGATTAAGATTTTAAAAACTGAATGAAAATAAGGAGGACTTTTACAAGATAGAGTCGATTTTCTTGGGGAAGGATAGGCGCATGGACTTCATTTACAAATACTGGTAAGACAATAGACGGTTTTCAATTTTATAAAAATTGGGATCAGACTAAGAAAAAAACAATCCAATATTTAAAAACTAAATTTTGATCTGAAATAAAATATTTTTTTGTTTTTCTTGTTATCCTTTTGTTGAACAGTCTGTATTAAAATTGATTAAAGCATCAGAATTAAAAGCTTTTAAAAACAACTAAATATTTCAATTAAGGTCAAAATTGAATTCCGTTTTTTTTTTTGTACACCACTGTACTTTCATTTGTATTGAAGGAGTATGAATTGTGGAATTGCGACAGCAAATTTAGAGCACATGGAGCGAATGCGCGCTCTCTCTCTCTCGTCGCTAGAAATGTAACGTTCTTTCTTAGCCAGATATGAACCTTACCGACTGTATGTGTCGATGCAGTCTGTACAGTTAATCAGCAGCTCTAGTCAGGGTGTGCTAAACTGAAGTAGTGAGTCTGCAGCCAGGATTTAAAAGCTGAGACCGAAGGGGCATCTGATATAGTAGCAGGCAGACCGTTCCACAGTTTAGGGGCCCTGTAACTAAAAGCTCGACCTCCCATTGTTATTTTATTAATCCTTGGAATCCTAAGCAGACCGGCATATTGAGATCTTAATGTGCACTCTGGTTTGTAAGTCATGATAACTTCAGATAAGTAAGCCGGACCTCGGCCATTTAAGGCTTTATATGGTAATAGGAGAATTTTGAAATCTGCCCTAAACTTAACCGGGAGCCAGTGTAAGGATTTAAGAACTGGAGTTATGTGTTCGTATTTTCTTGTTCTTGTAATAAATCTTGCAGTAGCATTTTGGATTAACTGGAGGCTGTATAAAGAACAATATGAACATCCAGTGAACACCACATTGCAGTAGTCAATCCTACTAGAAATAAACACATGACTTAATTTCTCAGAATCCTGTTTATTTAGAAAGCGTCTTAATTTCCTAACATTTTTAAGATGGAAGAAACATGAGTTGGACAACTTTGTAATATGTGCTTTAAATGACATGCTAGAGTCAAAGATAACTCCTAGATTGCGGGCTGATTCAGTAAAATTAATGGGGATTCCAACTGAGTTAAATGATGACAAAATATTGTTGAGCTCAGCGTCATTCCCTCCAACAATTAACATCTCTGTTTTATCGCTGTTTAAAGACAAGTAGTTCTCATTCATCCACTCCTTTAATTCACTAACACAACTAATTAAAGACAACATCGGAGAAACTTCATTTGATCTAAATGAAAGGTATAACTGGGTGTCATCTGCATACGAGTGAAAATTAACACAATGTTTTCTAATGAGAGATCCCAGTGCAAGCCTGTAAAGTGAAAACAGTAAAGGTCCCAGCACTGACTGATGCAGGACACCATATTGACCTTCTGTGTATAATGATGGAGTACTGTCAGCACATTTCTGTACATATACATATAGTGTATAAACTCGAGCCCCTCAGCATGCAGACTGCTGGCTTCTACAGCCATTTGTGACACAATGGGTCGCTCTCAAGAGCTCAGTGAATTCAAACCTGGTACCATCATATGATGCCACCTGTGCCATAAGTCCATTCATGAAATTTCCTCGCTACTAATTATTCCTTGGTCAACTGTTAGTAGTATTATAACAAAGTGGGAAAAACAGCAACTCAGCCATGAAGCCAAGCCTGACATCACCAAGTGCAATGCAAAACGTTGGTGCAGTGGTGTAAAGCCCACCGGCACTGGACTCTAGAGCAGTGCAGACATGTCCTCTGGAGTGATGAATCACACAGTCTGATGGGTGAGTCTGGCCAGGAGAACGGGACTCGGCTGACTGCATTGTGCCGAGTGTAAAGTTTAGTGGAGGGGGGATTATGGCGTGGGGTTGGGCTTGGCTCCTTAGTTCCAGTGAAAGGAACTCTGAATGTTGCAGTATACTGAGCCATTTTGGACAATTTCCTGCTCCCAACTTTGTGAGAACAGTTTGGAGATGGCAACATGACTGCACACACACCAGTGAACAAAGCAACGTTTATAAAGAAATGGAGGAGTGAGTTTGGTATAATTTGTATAATTACATATAATTAATCCTGGCTGCAAAATGATTGAGTTTGTGTAGAACTGTGTACAGATTGGAGTCCAAAACCAAACTGAACTGAGAGGTTGAGATGGTGGGTTTTGTAAACTGTGGCAGAGGAAGTGAGGTAATTATGACCGAACTGGAAGGAACGTCATGGAGGCCAGGCGGAATTTCCCGTAACGGGTCTGCAATGGAAAGAGAGAAAGGATCAGTGCCCCCTACCACCCCCTGGTCTGGCGTGGAATTACCTTCCCTTGAGACCTTCAGGTGTTTCCCATGCGCACGTGTGTGACAATAGATAGATAGATAGATGTGAAAGGCACTATATAATAGATAGATAGATAGATAGATAGATAGATAGATAGATAGATAGATAGATAGATAGATAGATAGATAGATAGATAGATAGATAGATAGATAGATGTGAAAGGCACCATATAATAGATAGATAGATAGATAGATAGATAGATAGATAGATAGATAGATAGATAGATAGATAGATAGATAGATAGATAGATGAGAAAGGCACTATATAGTAGATAGACAGATAGATATGAAAGGCTCAATATAATAGATAGATAAATGGATGAGAAAGGCACTATACAATAAATACATAGATATGAAAGGCACTATATAACTGATAGATAGATAGACAGTTGAGAAAGGCACTATATATTTGAAAGCTGGGTAGAGAGACAGACAGACAGACGGTGGCTTTCTCATCTATCTAATAGTTTTAGTAAATCAACATGTCTAAACTTAAGCAAACTAAAGCTGCAGAACTTGGTAATTTTGGGTAAACGCAGCTGCACCCGTGTTCAGTTTGTCATTATGGGTCACTGAGTGTAGACTGATGGAAGAAAATGTCAAATTCATCCATTTGAAATTAAATGAAAAAATGGCAAAAACTGAAGAAAGTGAAAAGCTCTGAATATTTTGTGAATCCACTGCAATCAGAGTGCAGGGCACAACACAACGTTCTCATCACAATGGTGCAGACCGGACAAGCTAGGCTTATAATACGGCTAAATCAATTACTCTTCAACCCGTCAAGTTTGATCCCAGGACACCGGAGGTGCTGACCCACTGCCTCACCCCGCTTAAATTCACATTTATTTCAGATTTGGCTGGGGGCATGTCGTTGTCTCAAGAAGAATCCATCAAGGACTCAAGAAAATCAAGAACAAGAACATCAAGCACTCCTTCAGCAGAGCACGTGGTCAGGATTCATTGCTCCTTGTCATGCACCATTACAGTGGGTTCCCAGACTCGATTCTGGGGACCCCCCCCAACCGTGGCTGCAGGTTTTTGTTCCAACCAACTTCTGTTTTTTACTGGACTCTTAGCCTAATTAAGTGAGTTGTTATTTCCCAGTTTCTCTGTTTGGGAGTCAATGTAGAAATTACAAAATAAGTTTGGTAGATTTTTATGAAAATGTAATAAGCAGTTATATATGGAGAACACGAGAATATTTTTTAAAGTTGTTTACAGTATTTTCAGCCTAATTTTCTTTCTGCTTTTCCGGGTGTTCTGGTTTTTTAATCGAGTCTTTACTAATTAGTGGGTCTGACACTGAAGTCGTTGCTGCTTTCATTATCCCGGGTGTCTGCTCTGCTGGTTGTTAATTGTCACTGTTGGGTTAAATGAAGGGCGCAAACTACGCAGGAAAAGGGAAGATAATAGGAAAACAAGAAAAGAGAGTTAAGCATTTATAGCTTTAGAAAAAATAGAATTTTTTTTGAATGTCCTATAAACATAAAAACCATACTGCTGTATGGATCGAGTTTGGGAACCCACTGCACCAATTGATCCAGCAGAGCAGTGTAACCAGACAAGTGAGGTGCTTGATACACTCAGGTCAGTCGCCTCTCCGCCCGAACTAACGGCTCATGCAGAGGAGGAAGAGTCTGAGTGGAGATCTGAACCCGAAGTTCAGGACTTGTACAACAGAAGCACACCGTGCCACGAGCAATTATCTCATTTGAATTTTCAAGTTGCATACGTGCCCACAATAACAATTAGGAACCTGGGTAATCCCTCACATGAATGCTCAAAGCCAGAGGACATTCACCCTAAGCTGCTCTCTAATAAACCATCATGACAGTTAAGACCCTGACTAACAGCGTTGAACCGATGGCACCAAGTGCAGGCAAACATTTAATTATTATAATGTGAAGTGAAAATTAAAACGGTCTTATTGGTATATCCTTGCTCTAAGGCACTTAAACACGATCACCTTTGTTAGATCTACTTAAGCGGAAAGGGATTGTTTGTCATTGAGAAGAATGGATGATAATTAGGACTCCAACTTTGTTATTGTGTCTGGCACAGCACTGGGATCTGTCGTCCATTTGCGCTGCCGTGTACACTTACTGTGACCTCTTTGGACCTGCCAGGCTTTTCCGCTGAGGGTTTCCTCCCTCAGACTGAAGTTATAATTTTAGAAAGCTACATCCTGTGATAGACTCCCCCTAAAATACTGGCCAGGATAACATGTGGAAATAAAGCAGACTGGTGGGCTGCAGTTTAAAAATGTATGCAGTTTTATCCACCACCACCATCAGTACAGATAATTTTTTAAAATAATCTTTCTTCAATTATCCAGAAAAAACACACAAAAAACATTTAATAAATACAATTAACAGGCACTAAACAAAACTCCCAATCCAATATTAAGATATTTTCATTCAATGAAATTTCTTTCAACGAGAGCCCAAACTCCGCCCACCTCTTGCCCCTCCCACATATCTTAATACATTCGTATATCAGAAGGACATCTGTGCCTTCTGCTTCATCACATCACTGCACTACCACAGCCACCCCACACAAATCGTGAATTGGTTTAACCACCACCCCTGTCCCCCCATTACACCTCTCTTATTGAGCTAGTCCTATTTTAGGGGATAGATAGATAGATAGATAGATAGATAGATAGATAGATAGATAGATAGATAGATAGATAGATAGATAGATGTGAAAGGCACCATATAATAGATAGATAGATAGTGTCACAAGAACGACCATTAGACATCAAGAAGGTTTGGGGCAGCCACCTATTTAATCGATTACGGCTGCAAAATAGGTCAAAAATGGTAGACATGTTTATTCAACCGAGTCCAAAACAGAACTGACTTCTTCAGACAGTTTGGCGGCTTTTAAAGGCCAGCTAAGGAAGTGACGTCATCAGCCCCAGAACCGGAAGGAACGTCATTGGCTGCCACAGAGCCGGGCGGGATTTCCCTAGAATGGTCTGCAACAGATTGAGAGGGAAAATTAGTACACTCCACCACCCCCTGGCCTGGCATGGAATTACCTGTATTTAAGCCCTTTGGCTGTCTCCTAAACACACGTATGTGACAATAGATATGAAAGATGCTATATAATAGATATATGTGAAAGGCACTAGATAATAGATAAATAGATATGAAAGACACAATATAATAGATAGATAGATAGATAGATAGATAGATAGATAGATAGATAGATAGATAGATAGATAGATAGATAGATGTGAAAGACACTATATAATAAATAGATAGATAGATGTGAAAGGCACTATATAATAGATAGATAGATATGAAAGATGCTATATAATAGACAGATGTGAAAGGAACTTGATAATAGATAGATAGATATGAAAGACACTATATAATAGATAGATAGATATGAAAGACACTATATAATAGATAGATAGATGTGAAAGGCACTATATAATAGAGAGACAGATATGAAAGATGCTATATAATAGATAGATGTGAAAGGCACTAGATAATAGATAAATAGATATGAAAGACACAATATAATAGATAGATAGATAGATAGATAGATAGATAGATAGATAGATAGATAGATAGATAGATAGATAGATAGATAGATAGATAGATAGATAGATATGAAAGATTCTATATAATAGACAGATGTGAAAGGAACTTGATAATAGATAGATAGATATGAAAGACACTATATAATAGATAGATAGATGTGAAAGGCACTATATAATAGAGAGACAGATATGAAAGATGCTATATAATAGATAGAGGTGAAAGGCACTAGATAATAGATAAATAGATGTGAAAGACACAATATAATAGATAGATAGATAGATAGATAGATAGATAGATAGATAGATAGATAGATAGATAGATAGATAGATAGATAGATATGAAAGATGCTATATAATAGATAGATAGATAGATAGATAGATAGATAGATAGATAGATAGATAGATAGATAGATAGATAGATAGATAGATAGATAGATGTGAAAGGCATTATATAATAGATAGATAGATATGAAAGATGCTATATAATAGATATATGTGAAAAGCACTAGATAATAGATAAATAGATATGAAAGACACTATATAATAGATAGATAGATAGATAGATAGATAAATAGATATGAAAGACACATTATAATAGATAGATAGATAGATAGATAGATAGATAGATAGATAGATAGATAGATGTGAAAGGCACTATATAATAGATAGATATGAAATACACTATATAATGGATAGATAGATGTTAAAGGCACTATATAACAGATAGACAGATAAATAGATATGAAAGACACTATGTGATAGATCATCATGTTACATAACTGTGATTATGGAAAAAACATATAATCATGTTGAACTGTATGAAGAATTTTAGCAACCCTGACACCAACTGTGTTATTTATTTGTTTATTTGCTCACTTTGCAAAGAAGTTTAAAATGGTGTTCACTGTGAAAAATGCTAAATAAAGTCATGTCGGTCGATTGATTGATCTGTGGCACCACACGGCTTTGAGAGCCTCAGTTTGTGTCTGCGCTCGATGCTTTTAGTGCTCGGAGGCCAATTCCAGGACTGTTAAATAGGAGTTATGAAGAAATGCTGACAAAAATTCATGTTTTCGGCTCTATTTGAGGGAGACATGATGACCAAACAACATGGATTAAAACTTTGAAGAGCTTAGAAGTGGTGCAGAGGTGCACAGGGGTGCTTCATGGACCTGCCGTCCTGCCTTCAAATCCCCTGCCCGGTAGTTGAGATTCACTTGTTCAGGAAGCCATTTGACTGGCCCTGAAATTTTGACTCTTTCTCTTTGTCCAGATACTCAGGATGATTTACATTTCTATAATACAAATATGTTACAATACTTGTTCAAGGTTTTATATTTTTTAATTCTGATAACCCAGTCCATTCTGGTTTTATTGTCTTTTATTCTGATTCAAAGCTTTGTGTTTCCTGTATATATCTTTCAGTGTTTTATGCTGATATCATTTTTTTTATCCATTGTTGTGTATTTGATCTTTTCTGCTTCTTCCTTCTTGTTCATTTTAAATTCTGTGAAGTGCTTTGAGCACAGGTAAGGCGCTATATAAATGAAATGTATTATTATCACTCTATATATTAAACGACCATGCGTCTGGCATCTAGTGTCTGTGTCCAGGTGCAGTGTCACCCAGTGTCCACAAGAAGGCAGGAATGTTGGATGAACAAAAGCAACAAGCACAAAGAAAGATGGATGTAAGGGCTGAACGTCTGATGAATAAATGCAACATGTGGTGAAACAAAAGAGGTGTAGTGCAACTGCCTCGCAGTAAGGAGATCATGGGTTCTCGTCCTTTCTGTGCAGTAGTACTTTAAGTTGTGAGAAAAAGCACTATACTACTCTACTGGATTATTATTATTAATGTCCAATGAACAAAGGCAACAAGACACACTGTGATTGAAACAGATATACTTACAATTGTCAGCCCGTTTTAAGAAACCAGCACTTTGTTATACCAGTGCACCATAATAAAATGATAAGCACCTGTGTGTCCATGCCTCTGTCATTCTGAAAGATGGCACATCACAAACAGTAACACTAATTTTATGAATCCCATACCAAATGGCATAGAACTGAGACACATGTGTTGCATTTTTCATTCCAATAGATTGCGCATCACAAATATTAACACTAATTTTATGAATTCCACACCAAATGGCATAGAACAGAAATGTATGCCTTACATTTGTCATTCCAACAGATGGTATATTACAAATATTAACACTAATTTTATGAATCCCACACCAAATGGCATAGAACAGAGACATATGCCTTACATTTGTCATTCCAACAGATGGCACATTACAGACATTAGCAATAATTTTATGAATCTCACACCAAATGGCATGGAACAGAGGCATATGCATTGCATTTGTCATTCCAACAGATGGTACATCACAAATATTAACACCAATTTTATGAATCCCACACCAAATTACATAGAACAGAGACATGCATTGCATTTATCATTCCAACAGATGACGCCACACAAACATTATTAACACCAATTTTATGAATCCCATATCAAATGGCATAGAACTGAGACACACGCATTGCATTTTTCATTCCAATAGATGCCGAATCACAAATATTAACACTAATTTTATGAATCCCACACCAAATGGCATAGAACAGAGATGTATGCCTTATGGTTGTCATTTCAACAGATGGCACATTACAAACTTTAACACTAATTTTATGAATCTCACACCAAATGGCATAGAACAAAGACATATGCATTACATTTATCATTCCGACAGATGGCACATCACAAACATTAACACTAATTTTATGAATTCCACAGAAAATGGCATATAACAGAGACATAGGAATTGTGTTTGTCATTCCAACAGATGGTGTGTTACAAACATTAATGCTGCTTTACATATCGCAAACCATATGGCCTATGACAGAGGCATATACATTGCATGGTGCACTGTAAACTTTAACACTGGGGTCTATGTTGATTACTTTGATTTAGACCCATCTTAGCCTGGTAGCACAGCTAGTTATCATAAAATTTGCTTATCACTGCAATTTTCCAGAAGCTGTGTCCCAACCAAAGACCTAAAGTGGAACACAGCACTTTACATGCAGTATTCTGTGCTACTGGATTTCCTTTCTTGCTCGCCTCACTTTCTGTAGACTCCTCATTTCATTAACGCAGCACCAGTATGACTAGAGGGTGTCTCTATCTGGTCCACACAATGGCCCTGTTGCGTTCCCGATCATGGCGGACCCTTACAGCCTGGCAAGCGCCACAACTCGCCTTGGCGTCTCAGGCCGGCTTTTCTATGAGCTCCCTTCAAAAGTCATCAGTTAACGCCACGCAACTCCAGTATGATATCCCTGTTAGCAATAATCCCCAGTCAGGCTGCCCATGTTTAGTACATTAATCATCCACTTGTCAATGAGTTCTTTCAGGCTGCTTTCACGTTTTATTGGCATATAGAGTGCAGTTAGGAGTGTTGGGAAATAAATTGGGTCGCTTTCAGTACATCTCTGTGATTGTTATTAAAAAGGGAGATCATCTCCCAATGCTTAGCTATTGTATGCAGTTTGGGGGGCAAAAAAACCAGGCAAGTCCTAACACCCCCTTTAGCTGCCTGTTTACTTTTAAGTAAATAACCCAAGGCTCTCACATGCGGTTCACTTTGAAACGTCCCCAAATGACATAAAGGAGTCATTTTAGCCCCTAAGCTTATTAATTTGTTCTCGTCCACCTTTGTCATTTCTCTGTGGAACTCACGCCAGGGATTTGCTTATGAAGCTTCATCGGTGGTTAATAAAACTCATTTAAAAAAAAATCAAATCTCCCCTCTCGCGTTTTAATTGGCCATTCATTAAGACTCTTGAACCACCATACTAAAGCTTATGCACTCAAAACAGCCTCAATTTTTTGTGGCGTGGTTTCATAGAAGATGCTGGACGCTGGTCCATGTTGACAAGATTACATGCAGCCGACCCCAAAGGTGGTCTCTTGGATTCAGATCTTGTGACTGGGAAGGTCAGTGAAAAACATGGAACTCATCGTCACTTTGGGATGACTTCTGCTTTGTGATACTATTTTCATGCTGGATGTAGCCATTAGAAGATGGAACAATGTTGGCCATGACGGGATGCACATGGTGAGTTGTGGCATTCACGTGATGATTAATTATTTACTTACTTGGCTGACGTCTTTATCCAAGGCCGCCTTACATTCATAATACAGTTGGTTCCATTTCTTTTGTTATTCCAATTGGAGCCCAGTTGGGTGAGGTGACTTGCTCAGGGTCACACAGTGGTGTCAGTAGTGGGATTTGAACCCACAACCTGAGAGTCTGAAGTCCAAAGCCTTAACCACTACACCACACTGCCGCTGTCTTAATATCAATGGGCCCAAAGTGTGCCAAGAAAACATACCTGACACCATTACACCATCACCACTCCAAGCCTGGGCTTTTGGTACAAGTCAGGTTGGGTGCATGGATCCATGCTGTTTGGACCCTACCATCTGTGTGCCCGAGCAGAAATCGAGATCCGTCAGACCAGGTCTTGTTTTTTTTTACAGTCTTTCGGTGAGTCTGTGCCCACTGTAATCTCAGCTTTCTATTCTACGGCGACAGGAGTGAAACCTGACGTGCCCATCCATTTTGAGGTTTAACGTGTTGTACATTCTGAGATGCTTTTCTGCTCACCGCAGTTGTATGGAGTGGTTATCTGGCACTGCCCCCTGGTGGTTTAGGTCAATCTGACGGACAGGCAGGAGTTTGTTAGTCTTGGCAACAGCAGGTCGAGCTCAGAGCCAGTCTCACAAGGAGTCCCTCAGAGCTCAGTCCTCGGCCTTCTGCTCTTCTGTATCTGTATGCTTCCCCTGTATGCTTATTCGTAGCTATGGACTGGGTTATCATTTTTATGCAGATGATACTCAGGTCTATTTCAGCATTAAAAGTGAATGTTTAGCAGAGTTTACTTAGCTGACAACTGTAAAATTAAAACCTGAATGGAATATACAATTAAATTGCAACAAAACTGAACTTCTGAATATTGGCACTAAAGCATAACTTAGGAAAACGAGCTCCTTCTCAGTCACTCTTGACGGTGATATCATCAGACCTTCTCTTAGTGCGAGGAATCCTGGTGTCATTTTTGATTTCTCCCTTTCTTATTTCGCCAACATAAACCACATTAAGAAACTTTCTTAAATCAATAACATTTCCTGCGTTCGCTCATTCCTCTCCTTTTCTAAAGGTGAGACACTCATCCCTGCTTTTATCACATCCTGCATCGATTATTGTAACTCCCTACTGGCAGGGGCCCCGTTTAATTTTCTACCACAGCATCAGTTGATTCAAAACTCTGCTGTAAGAGTCCTTACACAAACCCGCAACAGCGAGTACATCTCAGCCATCCTGTTTCGCCTTCACTGGCTCCCCGTGTCTTACAGGATCAAATCTAAAATTCTATTAACCTCCTTAGCATTAGTCCCAAACATCACAAGGGGCAATGGTATAGAAGTGCCTTGCATAAGACCCCGAGGATTTCTCGGGCTGAAAAAGTGCCAACAGTGTTAGTGCTGTAGGGATGTTTCGCTTAAGCATCAGGCCTGAGCGTTAACCTGGGCAACGGTGTGTCTTCTCCTAACCTCATAATGGCGTCTCATCAGCAGTGACGACAAAGTGAATCTGACTTCAGGTATTGAAATTGAATGGTCTGTGAAACCGAAAGGGATTCTGGGAATCTGAAAGTGACACTCACGTCACTCGCACATGTGCATATTATTATTATTATTCATTATTATTTGTATCATTAGTATACTTTCTACACTTATATGACTCTTTACTTTTAGTATTTTGCACGTTTTACAGCAGAAATATATTTAATTTTTCAAGCCAAGAAATGCAACACTTTTTATGTGTTTTTTTGAGAAAAAATGCAACACTAAGGAGGCTACTAACCTACAAAGCTTTAAATGTCCTCACACCAGACCTCCTCCATCACTCTGCTCCTGTTCTGCCACTAAGGTCCTCTGATTCTGGCCATTTTGTTGTGCCCCACACTAACCTGCACTCTATGGGTGACAGTAGGGCCTCCAGCTGTATAGCACCCAGACTTTGGAAAGACCACCCGAAATGAATGAGATCAGCAGACTTCATTCATTCTTTTATAAATCAACTGAAAACTCAATCAACTGTTCAGGAAGGCGTAGAACTTAACCTGACATTCTGCCCCTTCCTTCGGTTCACCTCTCTTTTCAGATGCTCAGGATAATTTGTGTGTGTGTGTTATATCACAAATGATGTTATTTGTTCAGGCTTTTCTTTTAGTATTGAATTTAGTATTTTACTCTGGCTTATTGTCTTTTATTCGATTTAATGCTGTGTATATCCTCTATTTATGTGTTTTAGTGTTCTAGGCAAAAAATACAGGGTGGTGCAGGGAAATGGGAAATTTTCAATTAATGTTCAATGCACAAATAAATGCATTACAAAATACATTTAATGAAGAAATGTACTGTACAGGATATACAAGTAATGATGGTAATCCATATTCATTTTATGTTTTGAAGATAACATCATGAAGGTGAAGGCTGTTGTGGAAATTCTGCATTGCTCGACGTAACATGTCAAGAGGAACGCCGGCGATTTCCTCTTCAATCCTCCTTTTTAGTTCAACAATTTTTGCGGGACGTGTGCGGTACACTTGGCTTTTAAGATGTCCCCACAGAAAAAAATAACGAACAGTGACATCTGGGGATCTAGATGCGCCTTCCAAACAATCGTCGAAGAGCTGCCATTGATTGTCTGGCAGTATCCGAAGTGGCTCCACCTGGGGAATTCTTTTTTAAGGCTGAACCCATGTCTTCAAAATTATGCACCCATTTTGTAATCAAATGAGCAGATGGGACACGATCATGACGTCCTAACTGGTAATGACGTTGAAATTTCCTTTGCGCAGCAGTCACACTATCACCATTCTTATAAAAGGCTTTCACAGTGAATGCTCATTGCGCACCACTCCAACGCTCCATTGTAACTGAAGGCAAGGGGTCCTAAACGAGGTCACATTGGTCCCAAACAACTGCCGACACCCCAGGGTCACCAACACCTAGTCCCAAAATTTCCCATTTCCCTTGTGCCACCCTTGTCTTTCCAATATTTTCTGGTGTTAAATATACCCTGCTGTTCTTTCTGAGACTTCGTGAAGCGCCTTGAACATTGGAAAGACCATTATTATTATTATTATTATTATTATTATTATTATTATTATTATTATTATTATTATTATTAGGTAGTGAGACCAGCTATGTTATATGGGTTGGAGACGGGGACACTGACCAAAAAACAGGAGACAGAGCTGGAGTAGGAAAGAGTTAAAGATGGTAAGATTTGCATTGGGGGTGACGAGGATGGACAGGATTAGAAATGAGGACATTAGAGGGTCATCTCAGGTTGGGAGACAAAGTCAGAGAAGCGAGATTGCGTTGGTTTGGACATATGCAGAGGAGAGATGCTGGGTATACTGAGAGAAGGGTGATAGGGATAGAGCTGCCAGGGAAGAGGACAAGAGGAAGGCCTAAGAGAAGGTTTATGATGTGGTGAGAGAGGACATGCAGGTGATGGGTGTGACAGGACAAGATGGAGAGGACAGAAAGAGATGGAAAAAGATGATCTGTTGTGGCAACCCCTAACGGGAGCAGCCGAAAGAAGAAAAAGAAGAAGAAGAAGATTATTATTATTACATTCATTTAGCCTGTTACAATAACGGGCGCTAGAACAGTAGTGCATAAACATTAGTAGGAACAGTCTATATTAAATGGCAAGGGACTTTGACCTCATTCTTTTTGTTGGTCGTATTTTTCTTTCTTTCAGCCTTTCTTTTGTTGATGTTTACTTGCTGAGCTGACCGTTCTTCATGGGCTGCCGCCGTGTATTGTGTGTCTTTAATTTTCTGTGACAGTAATACTGTCTTGTACGGCTCTATTCAATAAGGGCGCGCACAAAAAGGCGAGCTTCAAAAGGGCGACCTCAATTGTGCACGGCGAATAAAGGCGTTCGTAGATAATTTAGTTCAAATGGCTCTGGAATATGTGAAGAGCAACAAAGGTGCAGATCTTTATTTACGCGCACCTTTATTCGCTGCGCCCAATTGAGGTCGCCCTTTTGACGCCCTATTGAAGGATACCGTCTTGTACGTCCGTTGGCTTGTACGTCCGTAATATGCCTTTAATCTCCTCTGACAGTAATACTGGCTTGTATGTGGCTGTAATATGCGTCACTGTATTGTGTACCTTTAATTTCCTCTCGCAGTAATACTGGTTTGTATTTCCGTAAAACGCCTCTAACTTTCTCTGACAGTAATATCGCGCATCACACCGTGCCCCGCGCATGCGCACTTCATCAGAAGACACCCACACACGGACACCTGGACGCACATAGGGATTTTATATATATAGATTACTATTATTATTATTATCTGAGTTACCATAGCATTTGTGTTAGCTCAAACTATCTGCTCATTCTCTTCTGACCTCTCATCAAAAAGGCATTTCCATCCAGTACTCACTGGATGTTTTTTGTGTTCACACCATTCTGAGTAAACTCCAGAGACAGTTGTGCATGAAAATCCCAGAAGATGAGCAGTTCCAGAAATACTCAAACCGGCCCGTCTGGCACCCACACTCATGGTTTCCCCAATCTGGTGTTTGATATGAGCATGAACTGACGGCTCTGTACTACCGTATACAGTATCTGCAGGATTTCATGCAGTGCGTTGCTGCCACATGGTTGGCTGGTTAGATAATCGCAGGGTCAAGCAGGTGTTCGTAACCATTTGCTTCCTGAGTGTAGCTGTGTCTTTTCCTGGTTCCCAACGTCGACTAGCTACTGAGTTGGTAAGGCAGGATCCAGCCTGAGTCAAATGCCAAACAAAAGGTTTGTTTAAAAAAGTTTACTGACAATTTAAAAAAAAGAAACAAATCACAAAAATTCAGAAAAAAAAGTTATCACACATGCAGAATAAAAGAAAAAAGGGGGAAAAGGGTTTCTTCTTTGTTTCACTTCGATCTTAGCTTTCTCTTGTTAAAACTTTGTGGCCTGCAGGGTTGCTCCAGTTCCCCAGACCCGACACAGACAGACGCAGACCCAAGTTGAGCACAACACCCAGGTTTTATTCTGCCATGGGAAACTCTTCCCCAAGCATTTCCCACCACCAAAGCACAGATCACAGTTCAAAGCACACCACAATGGCCTTTGCCATGGGCCCCTTGGGCCAGGGGATGCTACGGGGACTGTAGAGCCCTACTTTGTCAGGCTTCCAGACTGTGCTGAAGGGCCACCACAAGAACTCCCGGGTGCAGGATAAAAGAAACCCGCTGCCTCTGCTCCAGTGTCGGGAGGGAGAGGACGACACTAAGCCCATTGCAGCACTTCTTGTATGATTTTGGGCTATACAAAAATAAATTGTATTATATTGTATTGTATTGTACATGCTGGGAGTAGTGGAGGTGGAGGACAGACAAGAAAGAAAGAAGAAGTAGAAATGAAAGTGCTGTGTACTCTATTTGTGTTTGTAACTGTGCTGTGCAAGTGGGAAACAAAAAGGAAGCGTTTCCCACAGCCAAGTAAAAGTCTGCGGTTGTGCTGGAACTTATGTCTGACTGAGTCTGTATGGAGTTTTGGGGAGCTGGTGCGCTCCCTGCAGGCCACAACATGAAGGCCATTGATGTGGAGTAAATTGTGACCGTCTTTGTTCTTTCTGAAGTTAGCAATGACCTCCATTGTTTTGTCGACATTCAAGGAGGGGTTGCTGTCGTAGCACCATGCAGTCAGGACTTTCACCTCCTTCTTCTAGGCATCCTCCTCTTTGTTACTGATGAGGCACACCACAGTGTGGTCGTCTGTGAACCTGATGATGCTGTTGCTCTCGTACTTTATTACACTGTCATAGGTGAATAGACCACACAGCAGTGAGTTGGGGCAGCAAGCTTGCAAAATGAACATCATGGAGGAGTTATTTGTGCCAATCCTCACTGACTAGGGGTTTATTAGTCAGGAAGTCAAACACTTAGCTACTCTGGCCAAGGGCATTGAGCTTTAGCACCAGGCTGGAGGGTACAATGGCATTGATGGCAGAGCTATAGTCAATAAACAGCATCTCGTCATGGGAGGTTTTCCTTTCCAGACGTCCCAGAGCCGTGTGAGGGTTGAAGGAGATGGCAACATCCATTACACTAGTATGCAAACTGTAGCGGATCCAGGGTGGCAGGGATGTTGTGCTTAATGTGGATCATGGCCAGTTTCTCCAGAACCCAAAAATTCTGATTATTTGGGAAAGGCACTATATAACTGAAATAACCGCTAATTTTTTTTTTTGAACCTAAAGCATTCCCGGCCTCCAGCACAAGGAAACTGGGTCAATGAAGGTCACCTTAATGCTAAAGGAGAGTGATAGCTAAACCCTCGAATCTGCCGCACCCTTTAGCCTCCTCTCCAAAAAGGGGCAGTGAGTGAAGGAGTGCAAAGCTGCCCCCCACCCCACAGTGTAACCGTTTCCACCACACAGGTATGCAGATGTCCAGAAGCCCTCTAATAATGGCCCCCCTGAGCTGTGCCGAGACGCTCCCACTGACATTATGTATTCATTATGCTTTAGATTTGGCACGCGCTCTGTGGTGCTCAATTACACCACAATTCAGCAAAAGGCCCGGTGTCAGCGGCTGTAATGACTTTCTGATTATCTGTCTTTAAGTGATGAATGAAATGAAAATGTACCGCTCAAACTGAATAGACGATTGTTAGCATGCCAAGTGGCCAAGCAAAGTGCCCAGGATGAAATAAGAGAAGGAGCTTCTGGTATTCTGGACAGCTTAAAATAAAAATAGAAAATGAAAAAAAAAATTGTAACATATAAAATAAAAAAAATGCAAAGCTGAGTATAGTAAACTAAAGCTATAGGACCATAATGTGTGTGCTTGACGCATCAGGCTTCACCCCTGCTTGAGGCAGAGCAGGTACTAAAACATAAGGATATGCCACAGCATCAGAGATCTATTTATGGACCACTGCTGAGGGCAAGAACATAAAAGAATTAACAAAAAATGCAAATTATTTAGACTGCAAACACACTAGTTTTAGGGTGGCCTGGTGGCGTAGTGGTAGTGCAGTGGTCTACGTCAAGGGTCCTCCCTGTGTGGAGTTGGCATGTTCTCCCCGTGTCTGTGCGATTTTCCTCCTGCAGTTCAAAGACATGCAGGTTTGGAGGTTTCATGATGCTAAATTGGTCTGTGTGTGTGCGTGTGTGTGTGCGCGTGTACGTGCGTGTATGTGTGTGTATGTGTGTGTGCTCACCCTGCGATGGACTGGCACCCTGTCCAGGAATTGTTCCTGTCTTGTACCCTAAGCTTGCTGGGATAGGCTCCCCTAACACCCACTCCGGAATAAGATGGTTATGGTATGACATGACTTTAGCTTGGCTGGGCAGCCTGGTGGTGCAATGTTTAGAGCACGTGCCTCATTCGTCTGGTGTCCCGGGTTCAAATTCCTCATGGGTGTTGTTTGCATCTTCTCTGTGGATTCAGTCAGTCCTAAATCAGCCCAATATGGGTAGGTGGGTGTATGACTGGCATCCTGTCCAAAGCTGGTTCCAGCCTTGTGCCTGATTCTTCTCTAAACCCTGACACCCTGAATGGGTTCTACGAGTTTTCAGAATGTTATGTTCGTATTCATTTATTAATCTCTTAATTTATTTACTGTATTCATTAATTAATTTAATGAGCTTCTGTAAAAAGCCAAAGACAAAGAAAGATCTATCTATCTATCTATCTATCTATCTATCTATCTATCTATCTATCTATCTATCTATCTATCTATCTATCTATCTATCTATCTATCTATCTATCTATTATATAATGCCCTTCACATCTATCTATCTATCTATCTATCTATCTATCTATCTATCTATCTATCTATCTATCTATCTATCTATCTATCTATCTATCTATCTATTATATAATGCCCTTCACATCTATCTATCTATCTATCTATCTATCTATCTATCTATCTATCTATCTATCTATCTATCTATC
Organism: Erpetoichthys calabaricus; assembly: GCF_900747795.2. Taxonomy (NCBI): domain Eukaryota; kingdom Metazoa; phylum Chordata; class Cladistia; order Polypteriformes; family Polypteridae; genus Erpetoichthys; species Erpetoichthys calabaricus. The sequence goes on from NC_041404.2 coordinate 50,369,702, forward strand.
TATCTATCTATCTATCTATTATATAATGCCCTTCACATCTATCTATCTATCTATCTATCTATCTATCTATCTATCTATCTATCTATCTATCTATCTATCTATCTATCTATCTATCTATCTATCTATCTATCTATCTATCTATCTATCTATCTATCTATTATATAGATCCTTTCACATCTATCTATCTATTATGTAGTGCCTTTCACATCTATCTATCTATCTATCTATCTATCTATCTATCTATCTATCTATCTATCTATCTATCTATCTATCTATCTATCTATCTATCTATCTATCTATCTATCTATCTATCTATCTATCTATCTATTATATAGATCCTTTCAAATCTATCTATCTATCTATCTATCTATCTATCTATCTATCTATCTATCTATCTATCTATCTATCTATCTATCTATCTATCTATCTATCTATCTATCTATCTATTATATAGATCCTTTCACATCTATCTATCTATCATGTAGTGCCTTTCACATCTATCTATCTATCTATCTATTATATAATGCCCTTCACATCTATCTATCTATCTATCTATCTATCTATCTATCTATCTATCTATCTATCTATCTATCTATCTATCTATCTATCTATCTATCTATCTATCTATCTATCTATCTATCTATCTATCTATCTATCTATCTATTATATAGATCCTTTCAAATCTATCTATCTATCTATCTATCTATCTATCTATCTATCTATCTATCTATCTATCTATCTATCTATCTATCTATCTATCTATCTATCTATCTATCTATCTATTATATAGATCCTTTCACATCTATCTATCTATCATGTAGTGCCTTTCACATCTATCTATCTATCTATCTATCTATCTATCTATCTATCTATCTATCTATCTATCTATCTATCTATCTATCTATCTATCTATCTATCTATCTATTATATAGATCCTTTCACATCTATCTATTTATCATGTAGTGCCTTTCACATCTATCTATCTATCTATCTATCTATCTATCTATCTATCTATCTATCTATCTATCTATCTATCTATCTATCTATCTATCTATCTATCTATCTATCTATCTATCTATCTATCTATCTAATGTATATCATTCCATTCGCATCTGTCTATAAAGAAGCTATAGATATTTTTCACCATCTTAGAGGTTTTCACATTTAATTGCTGTGCAAAGTCGAATCCCAGTGGATTTAATTTGGCTTTTTGACATTGATCAATAGCAAAAAGACTCTTTAATATCAATGTGAACACAGATCTCTGCAAAGTGGTCTAAATTAATTACAAATTTAAAACACAAAATAACTGATCACATGAGTATTTGTCCACTTCAAGTCAGTATGTAGCAGATGGCAGTCATGACAGCCCTTAGCTCGTGTGCTCGGGTCTCCCTAATACCTTTGCTCATCCAAACTCTGCCATGTTCCTCCAGTCTTCTTCTTTACAAAACTGCTCAAGCTCTGTCAGGTGTCATGGTGATCGTGAGTGAAGTCCAGCCACAAATTCTCCACTGGACTGAGATGTGAGGCCTCATGTATAACGCTGTGGAGCATGGCCCGGACACAGACAGGTGGACACCGCTAGTTCACCCAACACACGTTTATTATACATTCTTATTTACAATTAGTGAACACACAACCCCAGTACTTCCCCAAAGTCCAGGCCTTCCTTCACACTGCCTTCCTCAGGTCCGCCTCCACTCCTCTCCTCCAAGACTCCCTCTTTCTTCACTCCTGACTCCAGCCATTGAATGGAGGGAGGCGGCCCCTTTTATATCCACCCAGTTGTTCTCCAGGTGCCTCCCAATGAGTGACTGCCGGTACTCCCCGGTGTGACGGAAGTGCCGGCTGTGCACCCGAAAGCACTCCGGGTGACACTGGTCTTCTTCCCCCCAGCACTTTCAGGTGTGGTGGAAGTGCTGAGGGCCAGGGCTCCCTAGGCATCTGGGCGCCCCCTGGCATTGACCACGGGCCCTTACAGGGTTGAGCTTCCAAGCTCTGTTCCATTGGTCCCTATACTATCCATGGTGGCTGCCCTCTCGTGATCCGGAGGAGGCATAGTCCCTTTTCCGGTCCTTCCGGGCATCCTGGCTGGGTACCACCCCCAGCCGCTTGCCACAACGCCTTGCTTAGAAATCATACTAAAACATGGCGTGCAGGCAAAACTGGATAAAAAATACAGATGCGTATGCAAAGTTCCATACACTTTTCTTTATAAATCCCAATCAATGTGAATTTTAACACATACGCACGAGCCTACAGCCCCCCCACAACTTCTCCCAGAATTTCTCCTATTTGAATATGCAAATCAACATATATAGCCCCTTCTGTTCAGTGTTTTGTTAAAAGACAATGGCAAAAACACATATAAAAAAGAAAAACTTCAGTGAATGTGAAATGGAGGTCCTGCTCAGTGAACTGGAGGCAAGGACAAACATACTATTTGGTGGCTTAAGCATTGGGATAAGTAACAAAAGGAAATTGATGAAGTGGCAGTGTGGTGGACGCTTTCAAAAGTTCAAGTTCAGAAAGTTGCACAGTGCCTGAAATAAAAAAGAAATGGTCAGATATCAAAGTCAATGTGAAAAGGTGAATTGCATCCCACCGTCTGAGTGTCAGCACCACTGGAGGAGGCAGCAGAATTCCAGGGCTCACACCATTTGAGCAGTGAGATGCTGCAGTTATTGGCAGGGCACTTATACGTGGCATTTTAAGGTCGCTCAGTCAGGGAGTTGGTGAACGGGGTGGGAAATCACGTCTTCAGCGGGCACCCGCTGTCACTGATAATCGTGTTGTACGGTTACATCATATACACAACTTATAATTTTGACCAAAGGGGTAATATTAAATGTCTTATCTTACTGAGAAGCCAGCCATGGGTAGTTTGTTCCCAACATTACTATTCGCAGAATGACTGAATCATGAGTTGAGGCAGGCCATCTTGCCACAATGTTAATGAGACGCATTTTCGCATCACAGATAATTTGCACATTAATAGCGTGGAAGTGCTTTCTATTTACATAAGCAAATTCATCCTCTGATGGCGCCTTTATAGCAATGTGCGTGCACTCGACTGCTCCGATTACATTTGGAAAACCGGACATTGCTTCAAATTACGCTGTGATGCTTGCACATTAAACCACAGTGTAAGGAAATCTTATATATTTGGATGACAATCGGATAATAGCATCCCATACAGATGGCATGGAACGACTCAGTGATGTTTGTGAATTACCCGATCAGTCAGCAAGTTCACGTTGAATGGCTCCTGTGGCTAGGAACCTGAGGGTGGAAGGAACTTGCATGGGATCAGGTAGAGCACAATTCCTCAAAGTCTGCCTTTGTAAAGCTGGCGTCAGTTCAGCACACAGCGCCAAGAGGAGAACTCTGGGAAATCAACTTAGAAGCTATTCATTATCAGGGGACACAAAATCAGTATGAGCTCTAAATATGCGCTCCCTTCTAATTCTTCCATTTGCAATGTCTTCTAACAACACTACAGCAACCATGGTAAGTTTGGCCTTTGTGTCCACCATTATATTGTTACAGAATGATTACTATCAAGTGCCTTCAATTTGTGAACGATATGCAATTAATTTCAATGTATTTGATAAAGCCTGTGTCGAGGATGCAAATCTAAAAAAGAAAGGGAAACCAAACCGAAACATCAGCACTGCTTTGACGTTGGGTGCTACCTGTTTGCAAAACCAAGCAGAAACGTGCGTACGTAAGATCTGAGGCTGCTGTGAAAATGCATTATGCTAAGTTCAGTTTTTATATATCTCGAACTAAGTGTGGAAACGGGTGCATGCAACATTTTTCCGCATATGAACGATTTATACATCAGGCCCCTGGACTCTGACTCGGCCACTCCAGGACAGTCACGTTGTTGGTTTGAAGCCATTCTTGTTACTTTCTCGTATACAAAATATAGGGAAAGTACTGTAATCGTCCAAAAATTCAGTTTTGATATTTTGATGAATCTCAACGTTTTAGACCTCCCTGAGTCTGAAAACACCATTTTTGGAATTATGTCTGTGTGTGTGTGTGCGTGTGTGTGTATGCAAACACGATAACCTGAGTACGCTTTCACATAGGTCAACCAAATTTTGCATACCAGTATTTGGTACTAACGTAGATTTCCTTCAACATTTGAGCTATTTCTGCAAACCTGAAGTGGTACTTTTTTATTCATGCAGCTGCAGAGTCCAATTTGTTTAGCTGTACTTTTATAACTACCATATATACTCAAGTATAAGTTGGGTCTTGAAACCTGAAAAATTGACCATAAAATCAGACCCCAACTTAACGCCCGTTCAAAATACGACACTTAATTTTTTTTTTGTTTTTTACATCTTCTTGCTTCCTCCAGTCTTGCACCAGTTTCTCAGACACATTGAATTTTGTTGCAGCAGCGCAGTTACCAATTTCTTTTGCCACTTCAATGACTTTTAATTTAATACCAGCTTCATATTTTCTTCTGATCGAACGCTCTATCGTAGATAAGGGATGCTCTTACGATAAAAGTGTATGAGGATGTGAGATACACAAAACAGAGCAAACGTCTCTTCAGTATAGTTTGGGTATTATCGTGTGGTCACGTAGGCACAATACATAGAAAAAACGGCTGTGTGCTCCGTGGTTACTCTCTCAGGTAGCGTTAGCATATCGTAATGTCTTGGACCAACAGCGTGAGTTTTATGCATTCAACTTATATGACCTACATTATAAAATAATAGAAATTTTACGGTAAAATCAAGTTCCGACTTATCCACAGGAGAACTTATCCACGAGCATATACTGTATGGTAATTGTTCGAAATTTTATTAATTTGATTTGTTTTGTTGTTGATGGTTCTTTAATATATGAGGGGGTACCCAAAAATAACTGGAATTGGAAAAAAAAAGTTTTAATAATTTTTACTTATTGAAACTTTAGTTTCCTTCAAAGTATTCTCCATGTGAATGAATGCACTTGTCCCATCGGTTTTCCCACTGTTGGAAACATTTTTGGAATTGCTGAAGAGGAACATTGTCCAATGTCTGCAGCGATTTTTCTTTGACTCCCTCCACGCTACAAAAATCGTTTTCCTTTGAGTTCTTTTTTCATATGCGAGAACAAGAAAAAGTCACACGGAGCAAAGATCAGGCGAGTAGTGAGGATGGTAAGAATTCCAAGACACACAAGTCAATTCAGAAATCTCTTCAATAGTCCGACGACGATCTCCATAAATTGCATTGCAAACTTTTTCAAGATTTTCGTCATTCCTAATTGTGGAAGGTCGGCCACATCTTGGTTGGTCTTCAAGTGACATTTCCCCTCGTTTGAAACGTAAAAACCCCTCGTAGACCTGTGTTTTACTTAAAGCTTCCTCTTTAAAAGCAGTTCCAGTAGCTGTTTTCCCTAAGAGAAAACAAAATTTAACACAGACTTGCTGTTCTTTATGACCTCCCATCGCAAAGATTGCAGAACATGTTTAATAAGCACCAAGAAAAACCGATACAAAAAGGCGTACGAACAACACAGAGCAATGCCACTTGGCAGACTGGCACAGAATACTGTAAGTGTGCTACACCTGGTGGCGAAATTCGCAACTAAATTGAGATTGCACACCAAGTACAGATTCTGGTTAATTTTTGGGAACCCCCTCGTACATAATCTATATAAATAAAATTCTTTTCGTGTTTGAAACGGAAATGACGTATGACCACGGGTAACGGAAATTACATATGACCACAGAACTTATTATAATATAGGAACTTATTATTTGTGTGAGAGTTATTTTACTGATATTGAAAAGAAGAAAAAAAACTGTTTAAATAAGGAGCTGGGAAGGTGAATGTAAAGAAGAAGCCAGCGTTAAAGCAAATGAGACTCCATAATAATGGGTGCACTGAGAAGGAGTGCCGGCTAACCTAGAAGGACCTTCGGAGCACACGGCTTTACTTTGCTTTTACGGTGCGGATGTCGGCCATGGACGGACGCTAACGCCGAGACACCCGGGTGAGACGGTCTTCTTCCTTCAACAAAGGAATCGTCGCCAGGCCGGTGAGATCACTTCTTTTACAATTAAATTCAGTATACAAGTCAGCAGAACGTATCTGACTTGATCACTGGATTCATTGCAGATTTCCCAGGCCGTGTGAATTTAGACTTTAAAACAAAGTTAATATAAAAGAGACTGGGGAACGTGTGGGGATTGTGTGTGTGTCTAATTTATATTTGTATATAGATGTAATAAAGGTTTAAGTACTGTGAATATATTTGTGCTGTTTGTAAATAGGGTAATTTTCCATTTCTTTTCCTTGCTTGCTTGATTTCTTTGCTGTTTCGCCATTTTCTGGAGAGTATATTATAGAGTGTTTAAGGGGGTGGCATATTAATTAGGGTTTGTGTAGTTATTAAAGATTTGACAAGGATTTAAAGGGTGTTTATTGTTTTGTTTGATTTAGAATATATTCTTTTTTGATTGTTTAAAGAATTGTTGGGGTGATTATTTCCTTTGTATATATTCATAAAAGACAACTCCAGATGAGGATATCAAATTGGGGCTAAGGTTCGGTTGGGTTCCGTACTTAATAGAATTAATTTTCCTAAGAGTAGGAGATTTTTATGTGTGCTGGGCTCCTCATTCAACTTAAGAGGAACATGCTACACCTTGATAGTAAGAGAGATGAAGAAAACAGCTTTGCATCTTTCTACTTTTTAACTGCGCCGAGCTGTAAACAATGTGAAGATGAGACCGCCTTCAGTGGCGAGGGGTCGTAAGAACAAAGTGGACGCTGGGAGGCGCGGAATGTCGGGCTTTTCCTCCTGGTCAGCAACTTCGGGCAGCGTCCTCTCTTCTCGCACCGTTCCTCACACTTTAAGTGCCACGTCAGCTCCTGGGACAGTGGAAATCTTTGCAAATAAGTGTAATCAGCGCTATCGAAGCGGGACTCTCTTGGTAAATTGCGGTGCACGGCTACTTGCTGTTCCTTAAGATGAATTTGGGTCACTAAAACCCCGCAACATTCAAGGTTGCTTTTGTGATGAATTCTTTTAAGAAAATGGAGGGTTTACATCTAAAAAAATGTACCGACCTCTTCATGTTAAGTATTAGACTTGGGAATTGTTTGGACCTTCTGCCCTTAAGCACAGAAAGGCAGCGTCCACATTTCTCACAATAATTTTTCGCTTAAATCACAGGCACATACGTAGTGCAAGGTTGTCAAGCAGGTAGTTTGCCCAAAACCACTGCAGTAGTACTCAATGTATCTTTACTTCTTAAATGTTAATGTTTGACTGTTTAATAATTCTTATATCTTATTAATACTTATATCTTATGTTTAATAATTCTTATATATGTTTAACGCTTCTTATATCTTCTTCAAATTCATCCATCCATCCATCCATTTTCCAACCCGTTGAATCCGAACACAGGGTCACGGGGCAGCAAACACAGGGCACAAGGCAGGAAACAATCCCGGGCAGGGTGCCAACCTACTTTAATAATTAATATTTATATAATTTCTATTTATTGTAAATGCTCTTTATTTGTTCAAAAATAACATTGGTAATTAACAAACTTATTTTATAAATACTACATTTTAGTTTTTTTCCCTTGCACTCAGTGAGCGAAGCCACTGGGTAATCAGCTAGTATAAAAATATAATCATTTACTCCTCAAATATCCATCCCCATATCCGAGTATACGAGAAAGTCTAGGGGAGACCTCTCCCGATTTTGTAAATTTGGCTTGTTGTCTTGCTGGAAAGCTAATCATCTCCCAAGGTGCAGGTTTCTTGCAGACTCTTATCAGATTTTCTTCAAGTCTTTCCCCGGATTTTGCCGCATTCATTATACCCTCGCAAACCTCCCAGGACCTGCTGCAGAGAAGCACCTCCACCACGGTGAAGATGGTGTGATTATGACAGTGCGCCATGCAACATCGTGTGTAGTCTGATGGCTATAAAGCACAATTGTGGACTCATCAGACCAGAGGTCCTCCTTCCAGCTTACTTCAGATTCTGTCATGGGATGTTCTTTATTTATTTCACCTTATACAATTTCATGTATTAGGAATTTGTTAGTTTTTCGCATACCCCTTGGGGTCAGAGAGCAGGGTCAGCCATTGTACAGCGCCCCTGGAGCAATTGAAGGTTAAGGGCCTTGCTCAAGGGCCCAGCAGAGTAGGATCTCTTTTGGCAGTGACGGGGATTTGAACCGGCAACCTTCTGGATACCAGCACAGATCCTTAGCCTCAGAACCACCATTCCGCCCATGTCCTACGCGTTTTTTTTTTAACTGTGGCTTTGTCTTTGCCGCTCTACCATGAAGCTGTGGCTGGTGAAGCACTTGGCCAGCAGTTGTTGTCTGCACCGCCATTCCAGTCTGAGTCACGGTAGGTTGTGACTCCTTCAGTGTTCTCAGAAGTCTCTTGGTGGGCTCCCTCACTCGTCTTCTTCAGTTTTTGAGGACAACCTTCTCTAGCAGATACCCTTCCCATTTGTTCATGATTGATTTAGCTGGGAGTTCAGTGACTCAGATATTTTCTTGTCTCCATCCCTGGACTTGTGCTTTTCAGAAAGTTGCTTGGTCTGTTCTTTTGCTTTCATTGTGTCGGTCAGACCACCATACTGACCACCCACAAGTTGGCCCTTCCACATTCAGGTGCCTTTAGAGTCCAATCAGTAGAAACCCCCAGACAGGTAAACCCCACTGAACTAATTCTGTGAAGTCTTAAACCAATGGGCTGCCTCAGTGATGATTTAGGGGTGTCATATTAAAGGGGCCGAGTTTTTTGAGTTTTATATTTGTAATTAATTTATACCACTTTGCAGGAATCTGTTTTCACTTTGGCATTAAAGAGTCTTTCTCTGTTGATCGGGGTGAGCCAAATGAAATCCATTGTGATTCAATGTTATATAACAACAAAATGTGAACACTACCAAGGTGGGGGGGGTGAATATTTTTTAGACAGTAGGCCCATTACAGCACATCTACGTGTATGTGGTGCAGTGGACCGAGAGCTAACACAGACCTGTCACCTCCTTGGCAACTCGTCCCTTTAACTCGAGGTCCAAGGTGCTTAATGGTGCACGGGTTTATTCCTTGTCTGCCCACAGTATGTCGTTACTCTGGTTACACAGCATGCCCGCTGCCACTGTGATCAGTGCCCCTCGATTTTTAAAAGGCTGCCTTGGAGAAAAACTACTCCTCTGTGTGACTAGTCTGTAATTAGGCACTAATTGTGACTCCCTGCACTTTGTCGTTCACATATTCCTCTATTTCATTGCTTCTTCATTTGTTGCAATACAATGTTTTTAAAGATTTAACAGCCCTTTGGATACACTGAACAAAAATGAACTTTAACCAAAAGATAATATTTCTGTTGCCTTACAGCTTCCCAGTTGTGGGCTTAAATCCCAGCGTCGAGTGACTGTCTGTGACTGTGTGGAGTCGGCATGGTCCGCATCTGTCTGTGTGAATTTATCTTTTGGTATTTTTAGTTTTGGTCAGACATCCTAAAAACATTGGTGTGACTGGACGGGGGCGTTCTAGAAGTGACCCCCTACCCAGAAACCTCCAGCAAGGTCCAGGTAAGTCTTCTTCTTCTTTCGGCTGCTCCCGTTAGGGCAGCGTTTCTCAACCTGTAAGTATTTGCGACCCAAGTTTTCATAACAGTTTTAATCGCGTCCCCCTAATAAAGTTTATTGCTATATTTTTTGCTGCCGATACACTGCTACAAGTTTAAGATTTCCCTACGAATAGCGAAATTATGTCACATATAGCAATATTCGCGCCCCCTTTTTTGTTACTTCACACAGTTTGAGAACCGCTGCATTAGGGGTCACCACAGCTGATCATCTTCTTCCATCTTGTTCTGTTACACCCATCACCTGCATGTCCTCTCACACCACATCCATAAACCTTCTCTTAAGCCTTCCTCTTATCCTCTTCCCTGGCAGCTCTATCCTTAGCACCCTTCTCCCAATATACCCAGCATTTCTTCTATTTTACTACTAATGACTAACAGCTAATCAGCAGCTCTAGTCAGGGTATGCTGGACTAAAGTTGTGAGTCTTCAGCCAGGATTAAAAAGCTGAGACTTAAGGGGCTCCCATTAGGGGTCGCCACAGCGGATCATCTTCTTCCATATCTTCCTGTCCTCGTCATCTTGCTCTGTCACACCCATCACTTTCATATCCTCTCTCACCACATCCATAAAACTTCTCTGAGGCCTTCCTCTCTTCTTCTTCCCTGGTAGTTCTATCCTTAGCATCCTTCTCCCAATATACCCAGCATCTCTCCTCTGCACATGTCCAAACCAACACAATCTCGCCTCTCTGACTTTGTCTCTCTGACTTTGTCTCCCAACCGTCCAACTCGAGCTAACCTTCTAATGTACTCATTTCTAATCCCTGTCCATCCTCGTCACACCCAATGCAAATCTTAACATCTTTAACTCTGCTACCTACAGCTCTGTGTCCTGCTTTCTGGTCAGTGCCACCGTCTCCAGCCCATCTAACATAGCTGGTCTCACTAACGTCCTGTAGACCCGTCTGTCACAAATTACTCCTGACACTCTATTCTGATGATTAGAAATCCGCTGTGCAGGCACAGGTGCAAAAACACTGATTTCATGAAGAGCATTCACTCCTATAGCAAATAAGGTGTAAGGCCCCCTAAATGCCAAACGAGCTAGGCCAGGCCTTCCCAGCCTGCACAGAATTGGCCTCACCCAAGCAGTCTGTCCTCCTGACTCCACAGGGAAAATTCACCGAAATAATTAGATGACTTAAAAAGTTCCAGACAATGTCTTGTAATATGCAAAAATCTATCAACGCAATCTCGCCTCTCTGACTTTGTCTCCCAATCGTCCACCTTGAGCTGACCCTCTAATGTCCTCATTTCTAAACCTGTCCCAAGAATCTTCTTCTTTCGGCTGCTCCCGTTAGGGGTTGCCACAGTGGGTCATCTTTTTCTGTCTCTTTCTGTCCTCGTTATCTTGTTCTGTCACACCCATCACCTGCATGTCCTCTCTCACCACATCCATAAACCTTCTCTTAGGCCTTCCTCTTGTCCTCTTCCATGGCAGCTCTATCCTTAGCATCCTTTTCCCAATATACCCAGCATCTCTCCTCTGCACATGTCCAAACCAATGCCATCTCGCCTCTCTGACATTGTCTCCCAACCATCTAACTTGAGCTGAACCCTCTAATGTCCTCATTTCTAATCCTGTCCATCCTCGTCACACCCAATGCAAATCTTAGCATCTTTAACTCTGTCACCTCCAGCTCTGTCTCCTGCTTTCTGGTCAGTGCCACCGTCTCCAGCCCATATAACATAGCTGGTCTCACTACTGTCCTGTAGACCTTCCCTTTCACTCTTGCTGATACCCGTCTGTCACAAATCACTCCTGACACTCTTCTCCACCCACTCCACCCTGCCTGCACTCTCTTTTTCACTTCTCTTCCACAATCCCCATTACTCTGTACTGTTGATGCCAAGTATTTAAACTCATCCACCTTTGCCAACTCTACTCCCAGCATCCTCATCATTCCACTGACCTCCCTCTCATTCACACACATGTATTCTGTCTTGTTGGTCCTACTGACTTTCATTCCTCTCCTCTCTAGAGCAGATCTCCGCCTTTCCAGGGTCTCCTCAACCTGCTCCCTACTCTCACTACAGATCACAATGTCATCAGCAAACAGTGCAAGAAAATTTAATTAGGAAACATAAGTGTACAAGGGGTGGTAAAATGTAAGGGGTAACTACTGTACAATGTACAGTGCCCTCCATAATGTTTGGGACAAAGACACACCATTCCTTGATTTCTCCCTCTGCTTCACAGTTTAAAATGACAAATCAAACAATTCTGACATCGTGATTAAAGTGCACACTGCAGACTTTAATGTAAGGGAATTAGCAGACATTTCACTCACACAACACTTTATCTACATGGTCCCCCCAATTCAGTGCACCATAATGTTTGGGACAGTTGGCGTCACAAGTGTTTGTGATTCCTCAGGTGGTTTTCATGGCTTCATCAGATTCCTTGCCTTACTTCTACCCTTAGGAGTCTGAAGTCGCCATTGTTCAACATGAGGACAAGAGTTGTGTCAATGAAAGTCAAAGAAGCCATCATGAGGCTGAGACACAAGAATAAAACCATTGGAGATATCGGGGAAACCTTAGGTGACCAAAATCAACTGTCTGGAATATCGTGAAGAAGAAAGAACACACTGGTGGGCTCAAGAATTACAAAGGGACTGGTAGGCCAAGGAAGACTTGCATTGCTGATAGAAGAATCTTCACTCTGGTAAAGAAAAGCCCCCAATGCCTGTCTGACAGATCATTAACAGTCTTCAGGGGGCCAATGTGTGTCAGAGACGACTATTAGCAGGAGACGTCATGAGCAGAAACACAGAGGACACACACTGCAAGATGCAAACCACTAAAACAGGATGGCCAGATGACAGTTTGTGACTTCAAAGAGCCTGCAGAATTCTGGGAAAAGGTCTTGTGGACATACAAGACAAAGATGAACCTGATCAGAGTGATGGCAAGAGCAAAGTATGGAGACTGCTCAAGATCCAAAGCAGACCACCTCATCTGCTAAACATGGTGGTGCTGGGGGTATTATGACTTGGGCATGAATGGCTGCCACAGGTCCTGGCACACATCTCTTCATTGATGATGGAACTGCTGACAGTATAATGAATTCTGAGGTGTGCAGAAACATCTGATCTGCTCGAGTTCCAGTAAAGACCTCCAAACACATTGGGCGGCACTTCATCCTACAACAAGATAATGAACCATACACACTGCTGAGGCAACACAGGAATTTAACAAAGATAAAAAATAGAAAAATATGGGAAAGCCAAGCCAGTCACCCGATTTAAATCCAACTGAGCAGGCCTTCCATATGCTGAAGAGAAAACGTAAGAGGACAAGCCCCCCCAAAAAAACAACAGGAGCTGAAGATGGCGGCATGAGAGGCTTGGCAGAGCATCACCAGAGAAGACCCTCAGCACCTGGTGATGTCTGTGAATCGCTGACTTCAAGAAGTCATTGCATGTGAGGGATACGCGACAAAGAACTAAATATGACAACGGCTTTAATAGACCTGCCATTGCTGTGTCCAAACATTATGGTGCCCTGAAATGGGGGGACGATGTAGAAACGGTGTCTGAAAGTCTGCAATGTGCACTTTAATCACAATGTCTGAACTGTTTCATTTTGCAATTTTAAAGTGTGGAGCAGAGGGGGAAATAAAAAAAAAAAATGTGACTTTGTCCCAACACATTATGGAGGGCACTGTACTGTACATCCAATGTATTTTATATTCATTCCACTTCAACAATTTGGACTATTTTGCTAAGTCCATTACGTAAAATCCAAATGAAAATGTAATTTTAATTCCAGATTGCCCTGCGACAAGATACTGTACACTATTGGATACAAATAATAGCCACATACAACACTAAATACAGCTAAACAGAGGATAAACAAAGCTGTAAAATAGAATAATGGACAATAAAAGCAGAAAATAACACAAAAATACAAAATAGTACAAGAAAACGCTGAACAAATAATATCATTGTGATGCAAACACAAATCGGCCTGAGCACCTGTCCAGTAGTCAGGGAGCCTAAACTGGAAGAAGTGTCAGAATGTCAGGGAAAGTTAAATGCCTTCCTGAAGAAATGAGAATAAAGTCACATTGTGACAGATTTCTGGAAATCGAGAACACACAGATTTATACCTGACTAGATGAGATTATTTCCATTGAAGTTCAATCATTGGGATGTAGCGCTGGCTTGTGTCATTAGCCTGTAATGGCTGCAGGGGTGTTTAGTGTTGTTTAAGATGAATGAATCTGAAATCTTTCTCCGATTTAGTGCATTGACTGTACTTTGGATTAGGCTGATTTTTTATCTTTTGCTTATAGCGATGTGTGTTTTATTGTTGTATTATCTCTTCAATTGTTATGCACACGCCAGGAGATCAATTTAAAAAAGGCTGCAACAGCACTGTGCTATTGACTTTTCTGACATATAGCTCTCACATTTATAAATACTTAAAGTTTGAATACCATTTCATGTCCTGTCCTGATTATTAAGTGGGATTACTTGTTTTTAAATTTGATTATAGATTTAGTATTTGTTACTGGACCATCGTAGCTTGTGCACAGGCTTAGCAGTTCATTTTCTCAGATGTCATGTTATTTAGGGCAATTACAATGCAACTCTAATATAACCAATTAATAAAAAAATAAAATCACTATTCAAACAAAAGCGGCCCAATTGTGAGCCTATATATAAGCTTTTGCTTAGCTGGTTATTAAACATTTTATGATTTCATGTTTACTTCAAATTACATTTATCCAAGGTGACATACAACACTTGAAACACAACTGGTTACATTTCTTCTCTTTTTCCAATTGAGCACAAGCAGGTGAAGTGACTTACTCGTGGTCACGCAGTGTCAGTACAAGGTGGCAGGGAGGACGCGGATCAGCTGACATCACAGCCGGGATGAATCATACCTAACCTGGCCAGGCAACCTTAATAATTGGAAAGATGGAGTGAAGCAGCATCCCAGAATCATGTGATAGGTGGTAGCACCCCTCTAGTGGATCTCCCTTGTGCATACGTGCAGGGCAGCATGGGAGTTGTACTGTCACTGGGTGTCGCTGCTGGGTCTCCTGGAGATAGATAGATAGATAGATAGATAGGAAAGGCACTATATAAAAGATAGATAGAATTATAGATTGATAGATAGATAGATATATAGATAGATAGATGTGAAAGGCACTATATGATAGATAGATAGATAGATAGATAGATAGATAGATAGATAGATAGATAGATAGATAGATAGATAGATAGGAAAGGCACTATATAAAAGATAGATAGAATTATAGATTGATAGATAGATAGATATATAGATAGATAGATGTGAAAGGCACTATATGATAGATAGATAGATAGATAGATAGATAGATAGATAGATGTGAAAGGCACTACATGATAGATAGATAGATAGATAGATAGATAGGAAAGACTCTATATAAAAGATAGATAGAATTATAGATTGATAGATAGATAAATATATAGATAGATAGATAGATGTGAAAGGCACTATATGATAGATAGATAGATAGATAGATAGATAGATAGATAGATAGATAGATAGATAGATAGATAGATAGATAGATAGATAGATAGATAGATCATATATAACAGAATGATAGACAGATAGGTTGAACTTTATTTGTCCACAGGGGAAATTTTGGATCTATTCAGAAGCTCTTTAAGTAAATAAATAAATACATAAATAGACAGGTAAATATATAAATACATACATGCTATCGTCTGATCACCCACCAGAATGATTAAAAAGTAAGAAAACTAAAAAGAAAGAAAAGTTCTGACATTGCACTGACCATCACAGAGTTGTAGAAGATTTGTGAGGGATGTCAGTTTCCACATTAATGGAACGCAGTCACTTACAGAAGAATAGCCTGCTCTGTCCTTTCCTCTCTAGTTCCTCTGTTTTACCAGACCAGTCTAGTCTGTCATTGATGTGGAGACTCAAGTACTTGTAGGAGTGGACCACCTGTATAACCATAGTGGACCATACATAGAGGCTCTTTAGCGTGGTGAAAGTCTGCTGATGTTAAGCTACAGACAGTTCTTCCTGCACCCAGACATACTGTAAAGTTCACCTCCTGACTCCTCTCCTCCATCTCATCACCCCTTTTAGATACACCCCATAAGTGCAGAATCACCTGAGAGTGTCTGCAGTCTACATGACCTGATGTTATATTTCTAGTCAGAGTTGAACAGATTGGAGAGATAAGCAGACACGCCTGTTCCTTGTGGTGTTCCAGTGTTGCCCACACAGTCCTTGAGTCTCACAAACTGTGGTCTACCTGACAGATAGCCCATCATCAGGACCCCACAGGCTCATCCACCTTCAGATCTTTGAGTCTACCCCTTAACAGGGATGGCTGGATGGGACTGAAGGCCCTCGAGAAATCAAAAAACAGAATCCTCACAGTGCTGCCAGCTTTATGTAGGTGAGAATAAGCCTTGTGAAGCAGACAGATAATCACATCCTTCACTCCAATATTTGTCCAGTTGGCAAACTGCAGTGGGTCCAGGTGGTCTACCACAAGACCACTCATATAGTAGCAGGACCAATCTCTTAATGGGCTTCATGATGGAGGATGTAAGGGCCAGTGGTCTGTAGTCATTAGCTGAAAAGGGGCCTGCCTTCTCCATACAGGATGTGGCAATGGCACTTTCTGGAGCCTTAGGGACAGACTGAAGAGGTGACAGAGGACACCACAAGGTTGGTCAGCACAGGCGTTAAGACCCCGAGGATTGACTCCATTTTGTCCCGCAGCTTCTCCTGTGTGTAGCTTCATCCGTTGTCTTCTTATTTGGTCTTTAGTTACTGATGGTGTCAGAGGTGGACTGGCCATTCCAGTTGATGTGGTAGGAGTTGTAGATGTAGTAGGGGTGGTGCGGGGAGTCTGGTCATTGAAACGAGGAGCCAATCACATCCATTCATGAGTAAAAAATATTAGAAGGAACATTGTAAGGTTAAGAAAGAGTGAAACTTTTTGCTTGTGGCATCATGTCGGCACTCAAAAAGTTGTGTATTTTGGAATTCTGGATTAGGGTTACTCAACTTGTATTAATAAAGAGGCTTTTATTCTTGGCTTCCTTGGAGTTGCTTCATTCTACACACCACAGGCAATAAACAATGGTCAGCACACATACTAACAACTCCCCGCCGGTGACTTTATTCTCCACTTCACCAGAAGAGAAGGGCAGGTGAGAAAAACAACACGGTGTCGAGTGGCGTCGCATTCGCAAGAAGTCACAAGAGTAACCTGAATTTGGAGCAGATACTACATAATGCTTATCTAAGAATGCAGCAGATCAAGTTTTATTGAAGAGCACTGCTGTATTAAATTATGATCGCTGCCATAAACCACTTGGGCTTATATCCACAATACAGATAAGCAACTGAAGTAAAAGAAAATAAGAGATGTGCTGAGGTACTGAAAAAGAAGGGTTTCCATTTTAGTAAAAAGAAATGAAAAAGACGCAGAATGTATACATTAGGTTTCTGTATAATTTCTTGTTTTTGACTGTCGCTTTCCTTCCACGGTTCCCAAAGATGTGCAGGTTAGCTTTCAATGGCAGCTCTAAATTGGTCTCAGTGTATCTGTGCATTGTTATAGACAGGGTTATTTTTTTTTCCCTTGGCTTATGTTAATTGTCAGTCAGTCAGTTAATATCCTAACACAGGGTCACAGGGATCTGTTGGAGCCAATCCCAGCCAGCACAGGGCACAAGGCAGGAACAAACCTCGGGCAGGGCGCTAGCCCACTGCAGGGCACTCACACACACTCCAAGCACACAATTTAGGATCGCCAATGCACCTAACCTGCATGTCTGTGGACTGTGGGAGGAAACCCATGCAGATACGGGGAGAACATGCAAACTCCATGCAGGGAGGACCCGGGAAGCAAACCCAGGTCTCCTTACTGCGAGGCAGCAGCGCTACCAATGCACCACCATGCCACCCCTATGTTAACTGTCCATTTTATACAGGCCAGTTGCACTGACCCCTGTGGTTAGATAGATAGATAGATAGATAGATATGTGAAAGGCACTATATAATAGATAGATAGATAGATAGATATGTGAAAGGCACTATATAATAGATAGATAGATAGATAGATAGATGTGAAAGGCACTATATAATAGATAGATAGATAGATAGATGTGAAAGGCACTATATAATAGATAGATAGATAGATAGATAGATAGATGTGAAAGGCACTATATAATAGATAGATAGATAGATAGATAGATGTGAAAGGCACTATATAATAGATAGATAGATAGATAGATAGATGTGAAAGGCACTATATAATAGATAGATAGATAGATAGATAGATAGATAGATGTGAAAGGCACTATATAATAGATAGATAGATAGATAGATGTGAAAGGCACTATATAATAGATAGATAGATAGATAGATAGATAGATAGATAGATAGATAGATAGATAGATAGATAGATAGATAGATACTTTATTAATCCCAAGGGGAAATTCACATTCTCCAGCAGCAGCATACTGATACAAAAAACAATATTAAATTAAAGATTGATAACAATGCAGGTATACAGACAGACAATAACTTTGTATAATGTTAACGTTTACCCCCCCAGGTGGAACTGAAGAGTCGCATAGTTTAGGGGAGGAACGATCTCCTCAGTCTCTCAGTGGAGCAGGACGGTGACAGCAGTCTGTCGCTGAAGCTGCTCCTCTGTCTGGAGATGATCCTGTTCAGTGGATGCAGTAGATTCTCCATGATTGACAGGAGCCTGCTCAGCGCCCGTCGCTCTGCCACAGATGTTAAACTGTCCAGCTCCATGCCAACAATAGAGCCTGCCTTCTTCACCAGTTTGTCCAGGCGTGAGGCGTCTTTCTTCTTAATGCTGCCTCCCCAGCACACCACCGTGTAGAAGAGGGCGCTCGCCACAACCGTCTGATAGCTCAGGAACCACATCATGTCATTTATTCCTCCCATGCTCGATCTGCACCAGTTTGCCTACAGAGCAAACAGGTCTACGGAGGACGCCGTGGCCACTGTTTTCCATGTTGTTCTGTCCCATCTGGAGCAGCAGGGGAGCTACGCATGGCTGCTCTTCATAGACTTCAGCTCTGCCTTTAATACCATCTTACCCTACAGACTGGTGACCAAACTATCAGACGTAGGACTTCAACACTCCACCTGCCTTTTGGATCAAGGACTTCCTGAGTGATTGCACTCCGAGAGTTAGAGTGGGCCCCTACTTCTCGACACCCATCATTATCAGCACTGGCTCCCCACGGGGCTGTGTGCTGAGCCCCTTGCTCTATACCCTCTACACCCACGATTGCATTCCTGCCCACCACAGTAACACAACTGTTAAGTTCGCTGACGATACCACGGTAGTAGGGCTCATCCCTGGGGGGGGGATGAGTCTGCCTACAGGGATGACGTGGAGTGGCTGACAACGTGGTGCAGGAATAACAACTTGTTCCTAAATATAGCCAAGACCAAGGAGCTCATCGTGGACTTCAGGAAGAAGGCAGACAACATCCAGCCACTCATCATCAACAGGGACTTTGTGGAGAGGGTCTCAGACTTCCGCTTCTTGGGAGTCACCATTAGGGAGGACTTGACCTGGGGAACACACACTGCTGAGGTAGTGAAGAAGGCCCAAAAGAGACTCTGCTTCCTGAGGGTTCTCAGGAAGAACAACATCCCTGAGAAACTGCTGGTGTACAGTGTCCTTTTACTGCTGCACAGTAGAGAGCATCCTGGTCTAATGTCTCTGCGCGTGGATCTCCAGCTGCACAGTAGCACAGAGGAAAGAGCTCAACAGGGTCATTAAGGTCTCCCACACAAGTCGGCTGTCCTCTCCCCTCACTAGAAGAAATACATAGTTCCTGTTGTTCCAGGAACGTCAAGAGAATTCTTCA
The DNA here is from genome assembly GCF_900747795.2 of Erpetoichthys calabaricus. Taxonomy (NCBI): domain Eukaryota; kingdom Metazoa; phylum Chordata; class Cladistia; order Polypteriformes; family Polypteridae; genus Erpetoichthys; species Erpetoichthys calabaricus. The sequence goes on from NC_041404.2 coordinate 50,389,252, forward strand.
GGACCCATAACACCCAGGACATGCATTGTTTGAACGCCTGCCTTCAGGCAGATGTTTCAGATTCATAAAGACTAAGACAAATAGACTGAGAAACAGTTTCTATCCTTCAGCCATCACCATGCCGAATGCTGCTAAGTGGTCAGTCTGACCGAGTGCACCTTCATGTTTACAATACGATACACTGTCATGTTTACAATACAGCTCTAAGTTAACATTGGCTATGGGACAAGTGCAATATGACGTATGTATGAATGGATAATTTTATTTTTAAATTGAGTAATTGTGTTTTGTTTTTATTTTATTTTTGCTTTAGAAAATTACACCTAAATTTTCGTTGTACAATGTATCATTGCTACAATGACAATAAAGATTTTGATTTGATTTGATTTTTTTATTAATTATTTTGGTCACTTTTAAATTATTTCACGTGTTTTTATTATAATACAAAATTAGTTCATATTTTTATGTATTGTGTTTATGAGCCTCCACCCTACATTCCCTGTTGTTGTTTTGTGGGTGGAATCTCCCAGAGGAGGAGCCAACATGATGTCACACCTGAAGGACTGCCCCTTGCCGTTAAATTCTGGTGGAGGAGGCGAGACCCTCAGAAATTTAGTGATTGTTGGAAGTGTAGTATCAATCTTGATTCATGTTTTATTAGATTTTTGCTTATAGTTCTTAGTTTCTGATTACTGGATTGCAGATTTGGATTTCTTAGCCTTGGGTTGCATTTTTGGTAGACATATTTTGCCCTCTGCGGTGGGTTGGCACCCTGCTTGGGATTGTTTCCTGCCTTGTGCCCTGTGTTGGCTGGGATTGGCTCCTGCAGACCCCCGTGACCCTGTGTTCGGATTCAGCAGGTTGGAAAATGGATGGATGGATGGATGTTTTGCCCTACTTTTGAAAATTTCCTTTTTTTTTTTTATTTCCCCATGGGATTAATAAAGTTTATCTAATCTAATCTAATTTAATCTAGTGTTTCTTTTTGTTAATATAAATACAGTTTTTTCTTAATATAGATGCATTGTTTGCTTTGAACTCTCAAGACAGAGGTTTTAGAGTTTATCGTCTCCCTGGAAGGGCATTTCAGTGTAACTGAAATGTTAAAAAGTACTTTTGAAACTTTTAAAACCAGTTCCCCATTTAGGTCTGGAAGCATGCATTATGACAGTGGTTCTCAATCTGTCCCTAGGGGGGCACGAAGTAACAAAAAGGGGGCGCGAAGATGTGACAAAAAGTAAACAAGAATGAAAAATATGAAAAATACATCTATTGAAACCTATACTAGAAAAATAAATATAGAGTTAGATAAATGTCGATAAAAGTTAAGTTGGTATAATAAAATATGCATCTATGATATGTCATTAATTAAAAAAGAACAAATTGGTATTAGTGGGCTCCTTTGAACAAAACATTAGGGAGGGCGCGATTAAAACTGTTATGAAAACTCGGGTCGCAAATACTTAAAGGTTGAGAAACGTTGTGTTATGAAATGGAGTTTTCACCAAGGCAGAAAAGGTGTGAGGCTTCCAAACAATGCTACTCAAGCAGGCCTGAGACTCACCTTAACCCAACTAAGACCAAAATATTACCTGCTGCCTTCAGCTGGAGCAGGTAAGACCGGCTGTTGTGTGAAGCAAAACTTGTAAAACCAACACAGATTGTGTGGCCTCCCTGCACCTTTAACAGCTACATGGACGCCTGCTCAAAGGCACACAGTGGCGATTAGGACGGACTCGATTACTACAATCTGTTGAGGCCAGCAGTAGGGAACTAGTTTGGCACTATCCAATCGCTGGGGTACCAACCCAGTAGTCCTCGTTTAATAAAAACTATAAGGAAAAAAAAGGTACTCAAAGACACAACACAAAGGATGTTGACAAGTATTCAGCCACCACTGATGTTTCTGCACACCATAGTATTACTCATGAGTTCCATCAATCTTTACTTTGAGGCGCAAATGGACACCAGATTCAGACACTTAAAGTGACCCACCTGAAAGGGGTAGGTCTTACTCGAGAAGTCACAGTTGGGTTTTAATGCCCTCAGTGGGCATATTTACAGGGCTGTGGGGAAAAAGAGCAGATACCATTAACAACAGCACCCCCTCTTGCCCCACAGCGGTAGTGCTGTCTTTGGACGAACCCAGGTTGTTGCGTGGACACTGGGTGTCTGTCATCTGCAAACTCCGGGGCACTCTTTTATCTTTTTCCTCCTTGGTTTCTGTATCTGGGAACCTGTCTGTAACTACATCCATTATGGCACATCACAAACATTAACACTGCTTTTACGAATCTCATACCAAATGGCATATAACATTGACATATGCATTGCATTTCTCATTCCAACAGATGGTGCACTATCAATATTTTTAGTAGCAATATGCATTACATTTTCCTTTTCAACAGATGGCGCATCACAAACATTAACACTGTTTTTACGAATCCCATACCAAATGCCATATAACAGAGACATATGCATTGCATTTGTTACTCCAACAGATTGCTCATTTCACAAACATTTTTAGTAACAAAATGCATTGCATTTGCCATTCCAGTAGATGGTACATCAAAAACACGAACACTACTTTTACGAATGCCATACCAAATGGCATATAACAGAGATGAACACATTGCATTTGTCATTCCACAGATGGCATATCACATACATTTTTAATTAAAAGTATTCATTGCATTTGCCATTCTTTTAAATGGTGCATTTCAAACCATAACACTGTTTTTACAAATCCAATACCAAATGGCATAAAACAGAGACATACACATTGCATTTGTCAATCAAAAACAGAAGGCACATTACAAACATTTTAGTAATAAAGTCATTTATATTTGCCATTCCAGCAGATGGCACATTACTAACATTAACATTGCATTTATGAATCCCATACCAAATGGCATAAAGCAGAGACATCCATCCATCCATCCATTATCCAACCCGCTATATCCTAACTACAGGGTCATGGGGGTCTGCTGGAGCCAATCCCAGCCAACACAGGGTGCAAGGCAGGAAACAAATCCCGGGCAGGATGCCAGCCCACCGCAGATAAAGCAGAGACATACGCATTGCATTTGTCATTCCAACCAATGGCACATTACAAACATTTTAGTAATAAAATGCCATGAATTTGCCATTCCAATAGACGGTGTATCACAAAAATTAACACTGGTTCTATGAATCCCATACAAAACAACATATAACAGAGACATACGCATTGCATTTGTCAATCAAAAACAGATGGCACATTACAAACATTTTAGTAATAAAATAATTTGTATTTGCCATTCCAGCAGATGGCACATAACTAACATTAACACTGCTTTTATGAATTCCATACCAAATTGCATAAAGCAGAGACATATGCATTGCATTTGTCATTCCAACCAATGGCACATTACAAACATTTTAGTAAAAAAATGCCTTGCATCTGCCATTCCAATAGATGGCACATAAGAAACATTAGCACTGCGTATAGAAGGTGGCGCAGTGGTAGCACTGCTGCCTCGTAGTTAGGAGACTCAGGTTCTCTTCCCGGGTCCTCCCTGCATGGAGAGTGCTTTGAGTAGTAAGAAAAGTGCTATATAAATGTAAAGAACTGTTATTATTATTAAATCCCATACCAAATAGCATATAAGAGACATCTGTCATTCCAACAAAAGGCACATCACAAAAATGAACACTGTTTTTACGAACTCCATACCAAATAGCATATAGCAGAGACATACACATTGCATGGTGCACTGCAAATGTTAACGCTGAGATCTACGGTGATTACTCAGATTTCAAACTGTCTCAGACAGGTAGCACAGCTAGGACATTTCATAAGTGTGCAAACTTGCTTCTTCAGTCACTACGACACCATCAGCCAGTCTCCCAATTTCCCAGCTCAATATTCCCTCTAAGTCCAGTTGCAGACATCTGCAGCTTCACTCCATTGACAACCCATCAAATTGCACACTTCTAAAATGCAGGTGCAATGAGGTCACACCTGGGAAATTTCCGCACACACCCGTGCTCCGATGTTACGCTACTTATTGCCCTTTGAGGGGGGTCTGCAAATTTACCCTGAACAAGTTATGATTATATAGCAAATTTAGCTTTTCCCTTACATAAGCACGAGAGGGCTTTGACTCCTACCCAGTGGTGTCTCCTGCTTTGTGCCCAGTGTGGCGGTGAGAGGCTGCAGCCCTCGTGGCCCTGACTTGAACTAAGTGTGCCTTAGAATATTATGTTATAATAACAGTGCAGCCCTCTTTCAAGCTTGCTCCATTCAATTCTCCATTACTAGAAATTATAGCAATCATAAAATATGTTGTTGTTAAGAGGATTAATAAAAATTTAAGTTCAATCCTCAAATGTTTTATCTGGGCCATTAAATAACAGAACCTTATGTAATTGCATTCATTGCTGTTATTCTAGGTTTAGCCTTGGGGAAAGTCATTGGGACTGTAGAATGCAAGAAATAAATTCTGTATAACCGAACAGCAAGAAATTGGCAGCATTAGGAAGAAGGATCTAAAACAAATAAAAGAGCATCACTGTTTAAAATATACAACCTGCCCCCCATTCAGTGCAACATCCAAAATTGCCCCTGTTAATGATACGTCCATTACAATGTTTTATTCCTGATTGAGTCTGTTAAATTTCAGGCCATATTGGTTAATGATCGGAGAAGATTGTCAGAGCCTGCCCAAGATGCGGGTGAGATGTGCAACAGCCTGGCATGGCAAAATTTTAAGGGGTGCCAAGAACAAGTCGGGGTAATCGATGGTCATGGAGCAGATATGTGAAGTAAGCACAGTGGTGTCCAAAAAAGAGACCGAAACCCCTTTTTTATTTGTGGGAGTCACACAGCTAACCTCTTAGTAAATGATGAGGCACATTGCTGTCTCTTTTCACCAGTGTGAGTGAGAAAGGAGCACCAGAGAAGTATCTGCGGATTGTTCAGGATATGTAGGAGGGACTGAGGACTCGGGTTAAGGTAAGAGATGAGATCCCAGTTAAAGAAGGTCTACACCAGGGATCTTCCAGAAGTCCTGACCTCTTTAATCTGTTTATGGATGTATTGTGTTGTGGGATAAAAGACCAGTCCCCCTGGTGAAGGCTTAGTGCTGATGCCATTGTGTTGTGTAGTGCCAGAAAATTGGAAGTGGAGAACAAGATGGAAGAATTGAGGAGGGCTTTGGAAGATAGAGGACTGAAGATTAAGAGGAAGAAGACAACAGAATATATGAGGTTTAATGGATAGAATAGATAGATAGATAGACATGAAAGACACTATATAACCGATAGATAGATAGATAGATAGATAGACAGACAGACAGACAGACAGACAGACAGACAGACAGACAGACAGATAGATAGATAGATAGATAGATAGATAGATAGATAGATAGATAGATAGATAGATAGATAGATAGATGGAGTGCATCCGGAAAGTATTCCCAGCGCATCACTTTTTCCACATTTTGTTATGTTACAGCCTTATTCCAAAATGGATTAAATTCATTTTTTTCCTCAGAATTCTACACACAACACCCCATAATGACAACGTGAAAAAAGTTTACTTGAGATTTTTGCAAATTAATGAAAATTAAAAAAATTGAGAAAGCACATGTACATAAGCATTCACAGCCTTTGCCATGAAGCTCGAAATTGAGCTCAGGTGCATCCTGTTTCCCCTGATCATCCTTGAGATGTTTCTGCAGCTTCATTGGAGTCCACCTGTGGTAAATTCGGTTGATTGGACCTGATTTGGAAAGGCACACACCTGTCTATATAAGGTCCCACAGTTGACAGTTCATGTCAGAGCACAAACCAAGCATGAAGTCAAAGGAATTGTCTGTAGACCTCCGAGACAGGATTGTCTCGAGGCACAAATCTGGGGAAGGTTACAGAAAAATTTCTGCTGCTTTGAAGGTCCCAATGAGCACAGTGGCCTCCATCATCCATAAGTGGAAGAAGTTTGAAACCACCAGGACTCTTCCTAGAGCTGGCCGGCCATCTAAACTGAGCGATCAGGGGGAGAAGGGCCTTAGTCAGGGAGGTGACCAAGAACCCGATGGTCACTCTGTCAGAGCTCCAGAGGTCCTCTGTGGAGTGTGGGGAACCTTCCAGAAGGACAACCATCTCTGCAGCAATCCACCAATCAGGCCTGTATGATAGAGTGGCCAGACGGAAGCCACTCCTTAGTAAAAGGCACATGGCAGCCTGCCTGGAGTTTGCCAAAAGGCACCTGAAGGACTCTCAGACCATGACAAAGAAAATTCTCTGGTCTGATGAGACAAAGATTGAAGTCTTTGGTGTGAATGCCAGGTGTCACATTTGGAGGAAACCAGGCACCGCTCATCACCAGGCCAATAACATCCCTACAGTGAAGCATGGTGGTGGCAGCATCATGCTGTGGGGATGTTTTTCAGTGGCAGGAACTGGGAGACTAGTCAGGATAAAGAGAAAGATGACTGCAGCAATGTACATAGACATCCTGGATGAAGACGACCCTAAGCACACAGCCAAGATATCAAAGGAGTGGCTTCAGGACAACTCTGTGAATGTCCTTGAGTGGCCCAGCCAGAGCCCAGACTTGAATCTGATTGAACATCTCTGGAGAGATCTTAAAATGGCTGTGCACCGACGCGTCCCATCCAACCTGATGGAGCATGAGAGGTGCTGCAAAGAGGAATGGGCGAAACTGGCCAAGGATAGGTGTGCCAAGCTTGTGGCATCATATTCAAAAAGACTTGAGGCTGTAATTGCTGCCAAAGGTGCATCGACAAAGTATTGAGCAAAGGCTGTGAATACTTATGGACATGGGATTTCTCAGTTTTTTTATTTTTAATAAATTTGCAAAAACCTCAAGTAAACTTTTTTCACGTTGTCATTAAGGGGTGTTGTGTGTAGAATTCTGAGGAAAAAAATGAATGTAATCCATTTGGGAATAAGGCTGTAACATCACAAAATGTGGAAAAAGTGACGTGCTGTGAATACTTTCCGGATGCACGATAGATAGATAGATAGATAGATAGATAGATAGATAGATAGATAGATAGATAGATAGATAGATAGATAGATAGATAGATAGATAGATAGATAGATAGACAGACAGATAGATAGATAGATAGATACTGTACATTCCTTTAGACATGAGATGTTTTCAAAACTCTTGTTGTAGGACTCACACTCCAACGTCTCAGTGACACCAGGTAGTTGAGCTGGCACTGTGTTACGCTGTCGCTTAGTTGACGTAACCCTAACCCTAAGTCTTAGCAGCTCTTGTGAACAACTCAGATTTCACCAGGGTTAGCAGAACCAAAAACCCGATCTGAAGCTAAAGGATTAGAGGCACACATAACCAACGTCAAGTTTTGTGTCAGTCTAATTGCAAGAGCAAAATCAACAAGTGAAAGCAATTTGAAAATTACGCCGTAACTGCAACAGATAGAAGCTGACGCAATACAACATGTTTGCTAAGGCTTGTGGGTAGCACTCTGCCGTTAGTCCTAACTGAAGTTAAGATCAAAGGAACACAGACGCTCCTCTGTGGGACTGCACCATTGTTGAACAACGCGCTGTAGTGAGATTTCTTTGGGCAGAGGGAGTGAAACCTGTTGAAATTCACCAAAGGATGTTGGATTGTGGCAGACCCGTAAGCTGTTTGGGTGTCCATCTTGCACAAATGTTACGGTACTCCAAGTCATTATGTGTTATGGTATGTGCAGAACCAGAGCTGATATCCAAATGTGCAGCAACAATGGACTTTGACGATGCGGGTTCATGCATGCTCCCATCTTCTGTCCGGGCGCCCTTGAACCCAACACCATCGGTAATGTCACCAATGAGCTAAGCAGTGAGGCACAACATAGCAAAGGGGACGGTGCAAAAGTGAAAAGTGCAATTATTAAAACAGAACAAGACAATGTTCAAATTAAATAAAGTAAAGTGCAGTGCTCTCCAAAAGTCATTAAATAAATAATCCATTAAAACAATTGTGAAACGTGGAGGTTAAAATCCATTAGAAATAATCTTTATAACATCGAGGTTAAAACCGTACAGAAAGCCGTCTTTTAAAACACAACAAGCCCGGTGTCTCCTTTCCTCTGGCGGCTCCCCTGCTTCCCGTTTGAGCTTCTCAATAGGGCAGTCGCCCTACCTGCAGCTGGCCGCCTCTCCACTCTCCTACTGTTCGGTTCCCCTTACCGATCCCAGGCTCCGGTAGGCCCCACCAAACAGTGACTTGGGATTCCCCAACGACCAGGGCTCTCAAGCTGGAGAAATCCACACCCCAAGTCCTGACTTACGCTGAGAGTCATCCGCCTTCCGGTTACTCACCATTCTTCTCAATAAACTCAGCGGGAGCGACCACTACGACTACTCCCGGGTGTCGGCCCAACACCCAGGCTACCTGCTCAGCTACACGCGAGCCTGCACTCGTTTTCTCTCCCGCACCGGCTTTCTCCTCCTGCTTCCTGCCTTCTCCTGCAACATCCGTTCGTTATTTCCTTTTAGCCGACTCGCGCTTCTATCTATCAAGAGGGCATGGCAGCTGTGGCAAATCAGCAGCCCCAGGAACAATCACGGATGCGGACAGTCTCTCACCTGTGCACTTACAGTAGGTGAGAAACGGCCACATCGTGAATCGTCCTGAAAAACGCTTCAGCCACACAACCACCACGCCCCCTCACCAAGCCGCGAGTGCGGTGATTATTTATTTTAAAACTCGCCTCTGATGTGAGCTGTGGACCCACTATACCACATGGACAACGTAATACTGTGGTCTCCTCTGTTGAAGGCATTCGCCATTGGAAAAGATCTTGCAGCACCCCAGTCCCAAAGGTATCACGTCCTAGTGAGCTAAATGACTTCAGGCCTGCTGTTCTGACATCACATGTGATGAAGACCATGGAGAGGCTGCTGCTTCACCACCTGAGGCCACAGGTTCATCACGCCCTCGACCCTCTGCAGTTTGCTTATCAGGAGAAGGTGGGAGTGGAGGATGCCATCATCTACATGCTACACTGATCCCTCTCCCACTTAGACAGAGGCAGTGGTGCTGTAAGAATTATGTTTCTGGACTTCTCTAGCGCCTTCAACACCATCCAACCTCTGCTCTTTAGGGACAAGCTGACAGAGATGGGAGTAGATTCATACCTGGTGGCATGGATCGTGGACTATCTTAAAGACAGACCTCAGTATGTGCATCTTGGGAACTGCACATCTGACATTGTGGTCAGCAGCACAGGAGCACCACAGCGGACTGTACTTTCTCCGGTCCTGTTCAGCCTATATACATCGGACTTCCAATACAACTCGGAGTCCTGCCACGTGCAAAAGTTCACTGACGACACTGCTGCATCAGGAATGGGCAGGAGGAGGAGTATAGGAACCTCATCAAGGACTTTGTTAAATGGTGCGACTCAAACCACCTACACCTGAACACCAGCAAAACCAAGGAGCTGGTGGTGGATTTTAGGAGGCCCAGACCCCTCATAGACCCTGTGATCATCAGAGGTGACTGTGTGCAGATGGTGCAGACCTATAAATACCTGGGAGAGCAGCTGGATGATAAATTAGACTGGTCTGCCAATACTGATGCTCTGTGTAAGAAAGCACAGAGCCGGTTATACTTCCTTAGAAGGCTGGCATCCTTCAACATCTGCAATAAGATGCTGCAGATGTTCTATCAGACGGTTGTGGCGAGCGCCCTCTTCTATGTGGTGGTGTGCTGGGGAGGCAGCATTAAGAAGAAAGACACCTCACACCTGGACAAACTGGTGAGGAAGGCAGGCTCTATTGTTGGCACAGAGCTGGACAGTTTGACATCTGTGGCAGAGTGACGGGCGCTGAGCAGACTCCTGTCAATTATGGAGAATCCACTGCATCCACTGAACAGGATCATCTCCAGACAGAGGAGCAGCTTCAGTGACAGACTGCTGTCACCGTCCTGCTCCACTGACACACTGAGGAAATCGTTCCTCCCACAATCTATGCGACTCTTCAGTTCCACCCGGGGGGTAAACGTTAACATTATACAAAGTTATTGTCTGTTTTTACCTGCATTGTTATCAATCTTTAATTTAATATTGTTTTTTTGTATCAGTATGCTGCTGCTGGAGAATGTGGAATTTCCCCTTGGGATTAATAAAGTATCTATCTATCTATCTATCTATCTATCTATCTATCTATCTATCTATCTATCTATCTATCTATCTATCTATCTATCTATCTATCTATCTATCTATCTATCTATCTATCTATCTATCTATGTCGATGTGGGCTTATGTGCGCCATATTGATGGTCAAGCAAATCGAGCTTTGCCGATCATCGGTTATGTGGTAGAAATTGAACATCTTATTAAAGAAAGAAACATCCCCTAACAGGACAAATTAGTAACCAGGCAGGAGAAAATCTGTAATTACTCCTCGGCAAAATACCTTGGAGGGAGCATTCTTCAAAAGCAGTCCGTTACAGAATGGTCAGAGAAACAAAGAATGGAGGTTCATTTCATAAACTGTTGAATTTACATACAGTGTCAATCAATGCATACATGTCACTCTGATTGGTTCATTGGTTTACACCCAAATGATTTATATAAAATAAAAGTCTGTTATATTATATTCTAGTTCTTCTTATACCTTTTGAGATGAGACACCACCCTTGAAATTTCTGTGCATATAACGACTGTCCATTCTGGTGGCTTACAGGATGTCATCTCGTAGTCATCCTTCAGTTCATGTTATATATTACATCAACCTTTCTTCTGGTACATTCTTTATTTACTTGACCCATCCATCCATCCATTTTCCAACCCGCTGAATCCGAACACAGGATCACGGGGGTCTGCTGGAGCCAATCCCAGCCAACACAGGGCACAAGGAAGGAACCAATCCTGGGCAGGGTGCCAACCCACCGCAGGACACACACAAACACACCCACACACCAAGCACACACTAGAGCCAATTTAGAATCGCCAATCCACCTAACCTACATGTCTTTGGACTGTGGGAGGAAACCCACGCAGACACGGGGAGAACATGCATACTCCATGCAGGGAGGACCTGGGAAGCGAACCCTGGTCTCTTTACTGAGAGGCAGCAGTGCTACCACTGCACCACCGTGCCGCCCCTATTTACTTGACCATCTCAGTATTTTTCCTAAACCAATGCTTCTATTTCAGTGTACATTTTCTTGTTCACTTGACCTTTATCTGGTTTCCTGGTGTGCAGCAACAGGTTTCTAATATTTATTAAGCCTTTATGCTATTTCTTTAGGATGAATGCTATGTTACCCTAAAATTATTCTTCCACGGTTACACTTGTTCTTCCAGCTTTGAACATTGTGGCAGACAACCAGGGACGCCTGAAGAAGGGAAAGACCGGGAAAGAGGCAATATCTTCCCTGGGGCCAGGGCCGGATTTTCCTATAGGCTAACTAGGCTTCAGCCTAGGGCCTCAAGATCAAGAGGGGCCTACATTCAAATTGTTAGCAAAATTTTATTATCTCTCATGTAATTTACAAACTTAAAAATGGAAGGTGAAAGGGCCTCATAAGTGGAATAGCCTAGGGCCTCTTTTCATATAAATCCGGCCCTGCCTGGGGCATAAGAGGGCAGCACCCCTGGATTGCATTAGGGCCACGGAAACGGATGTGGGAATCTCAACCTTGTGGGGGACCATGGCCAACGCCAGGGGGTGCCTGGACAGCTCCGGAGCCTTTGGCATGCAGCACTGGAAGGCCGCCTCACTCCATTTGGGGCGCCGGAAGTCGGGTGGAAGAGGACGGAGCTTGTGAGAGAGCAGTGGAGGCGGCAGTGAAGTAAAGGAAAAGAGAGTTAAAGAAAGGACTGTGAGTGATTGGTGCACTGTGCTGTGCAGAAATGAAAATAAATGTGTGCTTTTGGACATTGTGAGTCGGTGTCTGTGTCGAGGCTGATCTTTCCACAACATTTTGTGATGTCATGATGCATATTGCTGATATAGTACTGTTTCAAATATTTGGTGTTACCAAGTTAAAACTTCTAAAAACGTATAATTCGATCTTCCATGTCCCAAGACATGAAAGAATGGCTTGGCAACTCTTTCAAGTGAAGCCTAATTAGCTCATGAAGTCAATCACAAAGAATCCACACACCGCCAACCATGAAAAATATTCCTGCCACAACAGAAAAAGAAAAACAATATATACTGTACCTGACACTCTATAGGTCTACCTGGTAAACAGTACGTGATACCACAGTGTTGCTAAAATGAGACTGTATGGCACAGTGCTAACTGATATATGACCTTTAGATTGTCAGTCGGTCATTATCCAACCTGCTATATTCTAACACAGGGTGACGGGGGTCCGCTGGAGCCCATCTCAGCCAGCACAGGGTGCAAGACAGGAACAAACCCTGGGCAGGGCGCCAGCCCACCGCAGGGCACACACACACACACACACACACACACACACACACACACACACACACACACACACACACACACCAAGCACACACTAAGGACAATTTAGGATCGCCAATGCACCTAACGTGCATGTCTTTGGACTGTGGGAGGAAACCGGAGCCCTTTGGATTGTATTGAATCAAAAACATCTCTCTTCTTCTTTCTTCTTCTTTCGGCTGCTCCCGTTAGGGGTTGCCACAGCGGATCATCTTCATCCATATCTTTCTGTCCTCTGCATCTTGCTCTGTTACACCCATTACCTGCATGTCCTCTCTCACCACATCCATAAACCTTGGCTTAGGTCTTCATCTTGTCCTCTTACCTGGCAGCTCTGTCCTTAGCATCCTTCTCCCAATATACCTAGCATCTCTCCTCTGTACATGTCCAAACCAACGCCATCTCGCCTCTCTGACTTTGTCTCCCAACTGTCCGACTTGAGCTGACCCTCTAATGTCCTCATTTCTAATCCTATCCATCCTTGTCACACCCAAAGCAAATCTTAGCATCTTTAACTCTGCCACCTCCAGCTCTGTCTCTTGTGCCACAGTCTCCAGCCCATATAACATAGCTGGTCTCACTACCATCCTGTAGACCTTCCCTTTCATTCTTGCTGATATCCGTCTGTCACAAATCACTCCTGACACTCTTCTCCACCCACTCCACCCTGCCTGCACTCTTTTCTTCACTTCTCTTCCACAATCCCCATTACTCTGTATGGTTGATCCTAAGTATTTAAACTCATTCACCTTCACCAACTCTACTCCCTGCGTCCTCACCATTCCACTGACCTCCCTCTCATTTACACACATGTATTCTGTGTTGTTCCTTCTGACCTTCATTCCTCTCCTCTCATATCTCCACCTCTCCAGGGTCTCCTCAACCTGCTCCCTACTATCGCTACAGATCACAATGTCATCAGCAAACATCATAGTCCATGGGGACTCCTGTCTAATCTCGTCTGTCAATCTGTCCATCACCATTACAAATAAGAAAGGGCTCAGAGCCGATCCCTGATGTAATCCCACCTCCGTCACTCCTACCGCAGACCTCACCACGGTCACACTTCCCTCGTATATATCCTGTACAACTCTTACGTACTTCTCTGCCACTCCCGACTTCCTCGTACAATACCACAACTCCTCTCGAGGCCCCCTGTCATGATGCTTTCTCCAGGTCCACAAAGACGCAATGCAACTCCTTCTGGCCTTCTCTAAACTTCTCCAAAAACATCTCTCTATTATAATAAAAAAATCCTACGACGAGACTTTTTGAAGAGACGTTTTGGAAGGAAGTCCCGCAAGACGGAGACTTTTACCATGGGATTCTTTCAAGTCACGCCCTACTTACAACTATTTTCAAACAAGACCACGGTCATCAGGTGCATTCTGGCACTTAACCTGGACAGACACCAATCCATTAAAGGGCTTACTTATGAACAGACACACACACACACTTACGAAGATCCAGTTTGGAATCACGCATTCATCTAAATATGGCAGCGAGAAACAATGAAGTCAAACGAATTAACACGAAAATTGTCGATCGATTACATGGGAAATTGATTAAATGCGTATCAATAGACTCTGCTGAAACAGTTGGTGATGATATGTGCGGAAGACTTACAATATCCCGTAGAATATCTACAACCGTTAACACCGTCTGGTCTTCCACCGCACAAATTACTGTTGAAAGACAGATGTATCGTAATGTTATAGCATAATTTATGTCTGAGTGATGGGCTATGCAATAGGACAAAATTAGTTGTATTAAAAATTGGTCGAACAATTCTGACATGCAAAATTTTAACCGGCGACAAGAAAGGTAATGTATTACATCTACCGCGAATAACATTAGACACCAAAGGAGATCTTTATATGCCATTCGCATTAAAATGTTTACAGTTTCCCATTAGAATATCTATGGCTATGACAATTAAATCACAGGGACAAACATTCGAAAAAGTCGGTTTATTTATTAGAGAGAAAGAAACGATATTCACTCGCGGGCAGTTATACGTTGTGTTGTTACGATGAAAATCCAAACACGGAATTAAAATTCAATGCGATATTGACGAAAAGTTAATGCCAAATATTGTTTTAACTGAAATTTTAAAGTAAAAGGGAAAATAATGCATATGTAACAATTCCCACGAAAATAACAATCTCTTTAAATTGTATATCTGGTGTAGCAGTTAAGGCTTTTGTCCACCTCTTGAACCCTCAGGTACCACTCTGAACACGAGGTAAAAGTGCAACAATATTTTTTTTTTCTGTTATACAGTGCACCAAGCACTCTCCACACTACACTCATATAAATCACAATAAGCTACTCCAATAAACCAATCCTCCTCGCCCAGACACTTAGCCCTCCTACCTCCCAACTCAGCTCAGTGTACTGGGCTTCCCACAGTCCTTTTATATCTCCCGACCCGGAAGTGGTTCCTGGCACAACCCACAAGTCCATTTCCTTCCGGGTCAGGGCAAACAGTCCTCTTCTTCATCCCGGGAGCACGTCGTTCCTTCTGGACACGTGATGCTGACGCACTCCCGGGTTATAGGGCACACAACAGCGACTCCCGGTGGTCCCCAAGGTATCCAGCAGGGCTGTGTATAGAAACTACAAAGTCCATGAGGCCCTGCTGGAACTCGGGGCACCATCATACTGTCCGGAGGGCTCCTCCTAGCGGCCTGGGGGTGGCGACCGGAGTCCATAGCCGGTCGTCCATCACACTGGTTAACGAAACCCGGGGGTTGGCGAGCAAAGCGAGCAGGGGGCACAGCCCCCTAGTTCTCAATTAAGAAAATTCTAATAGACTGAGTGGTCCAAGTGCATTCAAATCTGTTCCAAAAAAATGTAGATGAGGCAACCTACATTATTTCCTGATGGACCGGACCCTTTAGCTACTCTGGGAAAAACGTCTGGATCAGCGTTTCTCAACCTTTATGTATTTGCGACCCAAGTTTTCATAACAGTTTTAATCTCGCCCCCCTAACGTTTTTTTGAAAGGTGCCCACTAATACCAATTTGTTCTTTTTTAATTACTCATATATCATAAATGCATATTTTATTATACCTACTTAACTCTTATCGACATTTATTTAACTCTGTATTTATTTTTCTAGTATCAGAATGTAGTTTAAGTTAATTTGTTTTGGTTTCAATAGATGTATTTTTCATATTTTCGATTCTTGTTTTCTTTTTTTCACATCTTCGTGCCCCCCTTTTTGTTACTTCGCGGCCCCCTAAGGTGGGCCCACCCCACAGTTTGAGAACCACTGGTCTGGATACTTCTTCTTGGTCGTATGAACCTCAGTCACATTCAGGCAGTGACCTGGATGTCTCCCTCAGTAAATTATCATGCCTATGCTGTCAGAAACCTTTGGACCACCCTGCAGATTGTTATACAGGGATAGGCAAAACTTGGGGCTGAATTTGTTTATGGATGTCTGCAGTCGATAACGGTGGTCTTTCTGCCTCTAAATGATTGCACTCATCTGTTCATTTATTTTTCAAGCTAACTCTGGACTGCAGGGTGTCTGAAGTTCAGATGTAGTGCAAAAAACAGTCCAGGGCAAGATGCCAGTCCCATGCATTATTACCTTCTAATTTGACACATTGACTGCAGGACCATTAATTAGCAGGAAGCTGCAGTACAGGTCCATGCATTCTGTATATGATAAATAATTAACTCCGTCAAAACTCATAAAAAATGTAAAGAAATGTATGAGGAAGCAGCAGTTTTATTATCAACAGTAACTCTGTCATAAATGTAAAGAAACTATTAATTGCTTTATTTCAATTATGGAACACGACCAGAGTCTCCATTTGAATGAAAGTCCTTGAAGCATAACACCTTGTAGAGTGCAGGCTTAGAGGCACATGTGTCACAAATATACTCACGGGCCACTTTATTAGGTACACCTTGCTAGTGCCGCATTGGACCCACTTGTGCCATCAGAACTGCTCTAATTCTTCATGGCATTGACTTAGCAAGGTGCTGGAAACATTCCTCAGGGATTGTGGTCCATATTGACATGATAGCATCACACATTTGCTGCAGATTTATCAGCTGCACATCCATGATGCGATTTCTCCCATTCCACCACATGCCAAAGGTGCTTGATTGGATTAAGATCTGGTGACTGTGGAATCCATTTGAGTCCAGTGAACTCATCGTCATGTCTGAGATGATTTGAGCTTTGTGACATGATGTGTTATCCTGCTGGAAGGAGCCATCAGATGATGGGCAAACTGCGGTCATAAAGGGATGGACATGGTCAGTGACAATACTCCGGTAGGCTGTGGCATTTAAATAATGCTCATTTGGTACCGAAGGGCCCAAAGTGTGCCAAGAAAATATCCCCCACACCATTACACCACCAGCACCAGCCTGAACCATTGATAAAAGGCAGGATGGATTCATGCTTTCATGTTTTTGATGCCCAATTCTGACCCTACCATCTGAATGCTGCAGCAGAAACTGACAACAATAACAACAATTGGCAATATTTTTCCAATCTTCTATTGTCTAAATTTTGGTGAGTCCCTGCGAACTGTAGTCTCAGTTGCCTGTTCTTAGCAGACTGTGGTCTCCTTCTGCTGTAGCCCATCTTCTTCATGGTTTGATGTGTTGTATGTTAAGAGATGCTCTTCTGCATGCCTCGATTGTAACTAGTGCTTGTTTCAGTTCTTGTTGCCTTTCTGTCAGCTCAAATCAGTCTGGCCATTCCCTCTGACCTCTGGCATCACCCACAGAACTGTCACTCGCTGGACGCTTTCCCTTTTTCAGACCAATCTCTGTAAACCCTAGAGATGGCTGTATGTGAAAATCTCAGTAGCTCAGCAGTTTCTGAAATAGTCAGACCAGCCAGTCTGGCATGGCACATCAGCTTCAACTTCAGCAGCTTGTCTTGACAATGTTCAAATGCCTAAATGCATTGAGGTTCTGACATTGGCTGATGAGATATTTGCATTAACAAGCCATTGAACAGGTGTACCTAATAAAGTGGCCGGTGAGTGTATAACGCCTTTCTTTGCACTGTCCATTCTTGTTGCGCACAGCACATTTGGTATTTGGTGACTGTGTGTGCTCAGTGGTCCATGTAGTGCTGTCCAGACAGTCAGGACAAGTCAGATGCCTTGTAATGAAAGAATCCCTTTGGGGCAGCTATCAGGTCTATAGACTTCAGGTCATCCAGTTGATTGTCACTATCTCGATCGATCACTGCCATTATCATCAAAATATTCATCTTGCAAAAAATCAAAACATCAGAAGCTTTATACCTTTTTTGTCACGACGTAACTATGAACTGTCTATTTATAAAACTATTCTCTGCAAGTGCTTCCACCAAAAAATAACTTCTCTAGCTATCCACTAGATGGCAGCACTAAGTAGGTGACTGAAATGCTGCTGTAAAGCTCACCAGCAAGCCGGCTGTGTCTGTAGTGGCTGTATACGGAGGTACGAGTTCTCTCGTATGTTGCGTTTTGACAGGCTCAGTGACATACAGTGCATCCGGAAAGTATTCATAGAGCATCACTTTTCCCACATTTTGTTATGTTACAGCCTTATTCCAAAATGGATTAAATTCATTTTTTTCCTCAGAATTCTACACACAACACCCCATAATGACAACGTGAAAAAAGTTTACTTGAGGTTTTTGCAAATTTATTAAAAATAAAAAAATTGAGAAAGCACATGTACATAAGTATTCACAGCCTTTGCCATGAAGTTCAAAATTGAGCTCAGGTGCATCCTGTTTCCCCTGATCATCCTTGAGATGTTTCTGCAGCTTCATTGGAGTCCACCTGTGGTAAATTCAGTTGACTGGACATGATTTGGAAAGGCACACACCTGTCTATAGAAGGACCCACAGTTGACAGTTCATGTCAGAGCACAAACCAAGCATGAAGTCAAAGGAATTATCTGTAGACCTCCGAGATAGGATTGTCTCGATGGACAAATCTGGGGAAGGTTACAGAAAATGTTCTGCTGCTTTGAAGGTCCCAATGAGCACAGTGGCCTCCATCATCCATAAGTGGAAGAAGTTCGAAACCACCAGGACTCTTCCTAGAGCTGGCCAGCCATCCAAACTGAGCGATCGGGGGAGAAGGGCCTTAGTCAGGGAGGTGACCAAGATCCCGATGGTCACTCTGTCAGAGCTCCAGAGGTCCTCTGTGGAGAGAGAAGAACCTCCCAGAAGAACAACCATCTCTGCAGCAATCCACCAATCAGACCTGTATGGTAGAGTGGCCAGACGGAAGCCACTCCTTAGTAAAAGGCACATGGCAGCCCGCCTGGAGTTTGCCAAAAGGCACTTGAAGGACTCTCAGACCATGAGAAAGAAAATTCTCTGGTCTGATGAGACAAAGATTGAACTCTTTGGTGTGAATGCCAGGCGTCACGTTTGGAGGAAACCAGGCACCGCTCATCACCAGGCCAACATCAACCTTACAGTGAAGCATGGTGTTGGCAGCATCATGCTGTGGGGATATTTTTCAGCGGCAGGGACTGGGAGACTAGTCAGGATAAAGGGAAAGATGACTGCAGCAATGTACAGAGACATCCTGGATGAAAACCTGCTCCAGAGCGCTCTTGACCTCAGACTGGGGCGACAGTTCATCTTTCAGCAGAACAACGACCCTAAGCACACAGCCAAGATATCAAAGGAGTGGCTTCAGGACAACTCTGTGAATCTCCTTGAGTGGCCCAGACTTGAATCTGATTGAACATCTCTGGAGAGATCTTAAAATGGCTTTGCACCGACGCTGATGGAGCTTGAGAGGTGCTGCAAAGAGGAATGGGCGAAACTGGCCAAGGATAGGTGTGCCAAGCTTGTGGCATCATATTCAAAAAGACTTGAGGCTGTAATTGCTGCCAAAGGTGCATTGACAAAGTATTGAGCAAAGGCTGTGAATACTTCTGTACATGGGATTTCTCAGTTTTTTTATTTTTAATAAATTTGCAAAAACCTCAAGTAAACTTTTTTCACGTTGTCATTATGGGGTTTTGTGTGCAGAATTCTGAGGAAAAAAAATGAATTTAATCCATTTTGGAATAAGGCTGTAACATAACAAAATGTGGAAAAAGTGATGCGCTGTGAATACTTTCCGGATGCACTGTACGAGTTAACTCATACCTCATGTTCAAAGCGTTAAATGTTATACCTTATATTGGGAACATGGAGGCACCTGGATAGCTAAGAGAAACATACACTGTTTTGTAGAAGTTAACTAAAAATGTAATGTACTAGTGGAACGCATGATCTCCTAACCTAAAATTAAAGGAAAGTGAAGATGTGTTGTCACTGTGTCCTCTGGGATTATCAATGGAGGCTCTCATCGATACCAAAGATTAGGAGCTGCTGATACCACTTATGTATTCAAAATCATTTCTCTCTTCATCTCCTGTCAAGGTCAAAATGTCTTTTCTTAATTGTGGTGGATCATATACTGGCAACAGTTTCTTTTGTTTTCAGTATGACAAAATATCACCTGCCAATGCAATACAATTTATTTTTGTATAGCCCAGAATCACACAAAGAGTGTGTGACGATGCAGGTTCGCTCCAGGCTCCCATGCAGCTTCAGGGAGCTCTTAACCCGACACCGTTAATAATGTGCTTTTATTTAAAATCAACAAACAAAACAAAGCGTCCAAATTAAATAGTGCAGTGTCTCAAAAATCTTTAAATAAATAATCCATAAAAACGAGTGATAGGTGGAGGTTAAAATTCAATGGAAACAAAAAAAATCCTTTAAAAAACAACAAGGTTAAAATAACGGCTGGAAGCAGTCTCTTCAAAACACAATGCCCGGTGCCTTTCTTTTACTGGTGAATGCCCTGCTTCTCCTGTCCAGGCTATGCATCAGGGGAGCCATCCTACCTACAGCTGACCTGCTCACTGATTTCTCCTGCTGGTCGGTTTGCCTCGCCGATCCCTGGCTCCGGTAGGCTTCACTAACCCGCGACTTGGGCTCCCCAGGGACCAGGGCACTCACGCTGGGGCTTTCACGTCCCAAGTCCTGACTCCTGCTGCCTTCTGCGGTGAGCCATCCTTCTTCCGGTCACTCCTGCTCTTCAAAATGCTCAGCGGGAACGAACACAATCGGCTGCTCCCCAGGTGCCAGCCAAACACCCAGGCTCACAGCTCAGCTGCCCTCGAGCCTGCGCTTTCTTGTTCGCACTCTCCTGCACTGGTTTTTCCCTCCCTGTTTCCTGCTTTCTTCCTCACTCCTGCAACCTCCGTTCACTTTTTCCTATTCTTTTTTCATCTACCCCTGCTAGCCGCCTCGCTATGCATAGGACAGAGTTTCCCCCAACCCACAATTACAATCACAATTACAGCAGCCCAAGTAAGAAGAGAGCTTAGGAGACTTTGTGCCAGCAAAGCAGTGGGTTCAGATGGAGTATCACCACGACTGCTGAAGGTTTGTGCATCGGAGCTGGAGGGTCCTCTACAGTGCATCTTCAACCTGAGCCTGGAACAGGGGAGTGTCCCGAGACTTTGGAAAACATCTTGCATCACCCCAGTCCCAAAGGTATCATGTCCTAGTGAGCTGAATGACTTCCAGCCTGTCGCTCTGACGTCACATGTGATGAAGACCATGGAGAGGGTGCTGCTTCACCACCTGAGGCCACAGGTCCAACATGCCCTCGACCCTCTGCAGTTTGCATATCAGGAGAAGGTGGGAGCGGAGGATGCCATCGTCTACATGCTCCACTGATCCATCTCTCACTTGGACAGAGGCAGTGGTGCTGTAAGAATTATGTTTCTGGACTTCTCTAGCGCCTTCAACACCATTCAACCTCTGCTCCTTAGGGATAGGCTGACAGAGATGGGAGTAGATTCATACCTGGTGGCATGGATCATGGACTATCTTATAGACAGACCTCAGTATGTGCGTCTCGGGAACTGCAGGTCTGACATTGTGGTCAGCAGCACAGGAGCGCCACAGCGGACTGTACTTTCTCTGGTCCTGTTCAGCCTATATACATCGGACTTCCAATACAACTCGGAGTCCTGCCATGTGCAAAAGTTCGCTGACAACACTGCTATCGTGGGCTGCATCAGGAATGGGCAGGAGGAGGAGTATAGGAACCTAATCAAGGACTTTGTTAAATGGTGTGACTTAAACCACCTACACCCGAACACCATCAACACCAAGGAGCTGGTGGTGGATTTTAGCAGGACAAGGCCCCTCATGGACCCAGTGATCATCAGAGGTGACTGTGTGCAGAGGGTGCAGACCTATAAATACCTGGGAGAGCAGCTGGATGATAAATTGGATTGGACTGCCAATACTGATGCTCTGTGTAAGAGAGGACAGAGCCGACTATACTTCCTTAGAAGGCTGGCGTCCTTCAACACCTGCAATAAGATGCTGCAGATGTTCTATCAGATGGTTGTGCCGAGTTCCTTCTTCTACGCGGTGGTGTGCTGGGAAGGCAGCATAAAGAAGAAGGATGCCTCACGCCTGGACAAACTGGTGAGGAAGGCAGGCTCTATTGTAGGCACGGAGCTGGACAGTTTGACATCCATGGCAGAGCGACGGGTGCTGAGCAGACTCCTGTCAATCATGGAGAATCCACTGCATCCACTGAACAGGATCATCTCCAGACAGAGGAGCAGCTTCAGAGACAGACTGCTGTCACCGTCCTGCTCCACTGACAGACTGAGGAGATCGTTCCTCCCTCACACTATGCGACTCTTCAATTCCACCCGGAGGGGTAAACGTTAACATTATACAAAGTTATTGTCTGTCTGTATACCTGCATTGTTATCACTCTTTAATTTAATATTGTTCTTTATCAGTATGCTGCTGCTGGAGTATGTGACTTTCCCATTGGGATTAATAAAGTATCTATCTATCTATCTATCTATCTATCTATCTATCTATCTATCTATCTATCTATCTATCTATCTATCTATCTATCTATCTATCTATCTATCTATCTATCTATCTATCTATCTATCTATCTATCTATCTATCTATCTATCTATCACGGCGATGTGGATCAGCTGTGGCAATCAGTAGCACCCAGGAGCAATTATGGATGTGGACGACTCCTCACCTGTGCACTTAAGCGAGGTTCGCCTGCATCACGAATTCCCTGGAAACCGATCCGCCACACACACCACGCCCCCTCGCTAAGCTGCGAGTGCGGCGATTATTTATTAAAAAAGTGGCCCTGTTAACTTGAGCTGTGGACCCGCTACACCACAGAGTGCCGCAATGGGCTTTTTAACAGGCCCTGCCTCTTGACAGCCCCCCAGCTTTGCCTCTATAAGAAGACAAGAAAAAACTCCCAAAAAAACCCTTGTAGGGAAAAAATGGAAAAAACTTTGGGCAAGTGCAGAGCAGAATTCAACAGGAGATGATATCACATCATAGGATTTGGATTTTTGACATAGAGCACACTGCCCATTCATAAGCATGGCTCCTCCACTTGGCACTTATACAAGGACATAAAAGCAACATTTGAACACGGGTGCAAGTTGTGAGTATTTGATGATCTCTTCATTCACACGTTTCTCTGTGGTTGCCGTTCTTGTATCGTATATCAAGGAGCGTGTCTGACATGTCAGTGAGCCACAGTGCAACCTCGTTTCTGTAATAAAATATACATATAAACAGAATGCAATGATTTGCAAATTGTGTAAACCCAATATTTAATTGAACATAGTACAAAGACAATGTATCCAGTGTTGAAAAATGAAAAAAAAAAAAGTATTTTTGAAAAATGTATGCTAATTTTTGTTGTGCTTAAACAAGGGTTTTTCCCTCTGGAAGGGGTCATATTCATGAATTAGGTCTGTTTTGTTCATTTTTGTTTCTTTAATTTATGTTAATTGTAGTAGACGGCTGGCACCATGGCCCTTTTTAATGGAAGGACTGGGAGAGAAAGCCTGCTCAGTGCATCATCTCCCCCTGATCGCTAGATGACAGGACCCCTGGATTGCTACAGCATGCTGGTGGCTCAGCCCTGTTGGGTTCCAGAGGGTGCTGCATAGCACTGCTTCATTGGGCTCCCACCTCACCTGAAGGCCCTTCTGGACCAAGCCTACAGGACACCAGAAGTACTTCTGAGTATTACATAAAAGGAGCCAGTGTCTGGAGGGAGAAGACAACACTTTCTGGAGGAGGAGGAGTGGAGGCAGTAAGAGAAAGAAAAGGAAGAGAAAGAAAGAAGACAAAGTGCTGAGTGCTTTTAATATACTGTGCTGTGTGCATTGGCAATGTGGGAAATGATTTGGGAAGCATTTCCCACGTAAATAAAACATGTGTGCTGTGCAAAACATGTGCCTGTGTCGGCTTGTCGGGATTAGGGAGCTGGAGTGCCCCCTGCAGGCCACATAATGCTACTTTTGCTGATTATTTGCATTATTAATTACTTTTGATTGTGTCTAAGTATGTCAGTTGCCTGGGTTATGTTCCATTGAACTTCTTTTTTTAATTGAACATTTATTGCACTCCTAATGTCTGTGTTTATTACTGATTCATCACTTGCCTAACTGACACTCATTTTTAATTAAATATGCATTTTTGCACTTTTTGGCACCCTTAATTACTATTGTTGTTACCTCATTTGTGAATTTGTGAATTTTGTGAATTGTGAATTTCCCCTTGGGATTAATGTAGAGAAAAGCCAAGCAAAATGACACCTTTTATTGGCTAACTAGAAAGATTACAATATGCAAGCTTTCGAGGCAACTCAGGCCCCTTCTTCAGGCAAGAAGGGGCCTGAGTTGCCTCGAAAGCTTGCATATTGTAATCTTTCTAGTTAGCCAATAAAAGGTGTCATTTTGCTTGGCTTTTCTCTACATTCATAATGGCTAACACGGTACAACACCCTAGTACCCTTGGGATTAATAAAGATCTATCTATCTATCTATCTATCTATCTATCTATCTATCTATCTATCTATCTATCTATCTATCTATCTATCTATCTATCTATCTATCTATCTATCTATCTGTTATATAGTGTCTTTCAAGTCTATTATATAGTGCCTTTCATATCTATCTATCTATCTATCTATCTATCTATCTATCTATCTATCTATCTATCTATCTATCTATCTATCTATCTATCTATCTATCTATTATATAGTGTCTTTCAAGTCTATTATATAGTGCCTTTCATATCTATCTATCTATCTATCTATCTATCTATCTATCTATCTATCTATCTATCTATCTATCTATCTATCTATCTATCTATCTATCTATCTATCTATCTATCTATCTATCTATCTATCTATCTATCTATCTATCGTGCCTTTCACATGTCGCAGTGTCCTGGGGCTGGAAAACCCATGTGTATACCAGTAGGGCAACATGGGTATGGTAGTCCTGTAGCACAACCCTGCTGGTTTCCATCAGTGCCGCAAGGGGGCGCCGCTCTGAATAAGCGCCCCTAAGTAAAATGAGCGACTACCTGACCCGGAAGAATTTCTTCAGTGTGCGATTGTGGGTCTGGCATAAACAGAGTCATCACTCTCTTCACTCGAGGGTTCGGTCGGACCCAGTGGGCAAAGCCTGAGGAGGACTGGATTGAAAAAGAAGTGAAGCAAGAGGAAGACAAAAAGAAAAGAAGATAAAAGAGAAGGGAAGAGTTAACGTTGTTGTGTACAGACCTGAGTGCAAGAGAAAGCTTGTGGTAGGTATTTGTAACTCGCCCTCGCTGTGGGTTATGGGACGGGGTGGAGACAGAGCTGAGGGGCTTGTGGACAAGACAAGTTAGGATTTCATACCCATCCCTCACTGTGGGTCGAGGAACATGGTGGAGACGGAGCTCAGGGGGTTGTGAACAGACAAGTTGAGGTTAGGATTTCATACCCGCTCATGTAACGTTATCCTCATTTCCATGGTTAGATGTGGGTGAGTAGGCCGCAGCATCCCATCCTGCTTGCTGCTGCATGGTGCATTATTTGATCTGCCAAAGTATTTCTTCATTCTTATCTTAAAATAACCGGTTCACAAAAATTGCTGCCTTAGTTCCATAATAGCCATCTGAAAACAGCAGTTACTCAAGCACCAATTAAGTTATTAAATAATTTTTCGAGTCACCTTCTATTGAAATGTACAGGTACCCTTATCGCTGAATCATTATAGTTCGTGGGGTTTGAACCAAGGTAACTCCTAACTAATGTTATTTTATTTCACACAAGTTACGACGCTTTGATGCACAGTTTTCTGTATGTGAAGGTTTTTAACTTTTTTAAGATGCATTTCCATATTATTGTGTATTAATGTGGTGGCTCTGGCCAAAGGTTAAGAAACCATGTACTTCATTGTGGCTAATGTAAAGACATTGGACTGATTGTGTTTTATCCACAACCGCCCCCCACCTCATGCTCTGTCCCCACCAAATCCCACAATCCGCAGTGAAGACCTTCTCTGTATTTTTGAAAAATAAATGGTGCTATTCACCTGGAACTGTTGTGGGAAGTGAATTCTGAGGGGTCTGGGGTATTGGCATGCTTTCTAGTGGCCACAGTGTATAACTGTTGGGCGCATGGAGTGTACGATGATGAAAACGATGTTGTAAGACTGCCATGCCGCTTGCCGTGAGAAGGACCCGAAGCCCAATCACATGGTGGAAGTAGACGCCATCTCCAGTTCTTTGGGTGTGTATGACTCTATTTTTGCACTCAGAGTGTTTAATTTGCATTTGCACTGAAAATGATCACTCGGCCTGTGCAATGTGCTTCACTGTCAACCAGGTTAAGTGTGTGCACTGCCACTAGACGTGAGAAAGACTCAAAGCCCAATCACTTGGCGGAGGTAGCCCAACTCTTTGGTCGCATATGACTTTCTTTTACGCTTGACGTATATGACTATGACAATCATTTGACCTGTGCAATATTCGTCACTGTCAGCCATGTTAAGTGTCTGCACTGCCACTTGACGTGAGAACGAATCAAAGCCCAATCACTTGGCGGAGGTAGCCCAACTCTTTGGTCGCATATGACTTTCTTTTACGCTTGAAGTATATGACTATGACAATCATTTGACCTGTGCAATATTCGTCACTGTCAGCCATGTTAAGTGTCTGCACTGCCACTTGACGTGAGAACGAATCAAAGCCCAATCACTTGGCGGAGGTAGCCCAACTCTTTGGTCGCATATGACTTTCTTTTATGCTTGAAGTATATGACTATGATTGTTTGACCTGTGCAATGTGCATCACTGTCAGCCATGTTAAGCGTCTGCACTGCTACTTGACATAAGAAGGACCTAAAGCCCAATCACTTGGCGGAGGTATCCCAACTCTTTGGTCGCACATGACTTTCTTTTACACTCGGAGTATATGCCTATGACAATTGTTTGGCCTGTGCAAGGTACTTCACGGTCAGCCATGTTAAGTGTCTGCACTGCCACTAGACGTGAGAAAGACTCAAAGCCAATCACTTGGCGGAGGTAGCCCAACTCTTTGGTTGCATATGACATTTTTTTTTTATGCTTGAAGTATATGACTATGACAATCATTTGACCTGTGCAATATTCGTCACTGTCAGCCATGTTAAGTGTCTGCACTACCACTTGACATGAGAACGAGTCAAAGCCCAATCACTTGGCGGAGGTAGCCCAACTCTTTGGTCGCATATGACTTTCTTTTACGCTTGACGTATATGACTATGACAATCATTTGACCTGTGCAATATTCGTCACTGTCAGCCATGTTAAGTGTCTGCACTGCCACTTGACGTGAGAACGAATCAAAGCCCAATCACTTGGTGGAGGTAGCCCAACTCTTTAGTTGCATATGACTTTCTTTTACGCTTGAAGTATATGACTATGACAATCATTTGACCAGTGCAATATTCGTCACTGTCAGCCATGTTAAGTGTCTGCACTGCCACTTGACGTGAGAACGAATCAAAGCCCAATCACTTGGTGGAGGTAGCCCAACTCTTTAGTTGCATATGACTTTCTTTTACGCTTGAACTATATGACTATGACAATCATTTGATCAGTGCAATATTCGTCACTGTCAGCCATGTCAAGTGTCTGCACTGCCACTTGACGTGAGAACGAATCAAAGCCCAATCACTTGG
The DNA here is from genome assembly GCF_900747795.2 of Erpetoichthys calabaricus. Lineage (NCBI taxonomy): Eukaryota > Metazoa > Chordata > Cladistia > Polypteriformes > Polypteridae > Erpetoichthys > Erpetoichthys calabaricus. The sequence goes on from NC_041404.2 coordinate 50,416,768, forward strand.
CGGAGGTAGCCCAACTCTTTGGTCGCATATGACTTTCTTTTATGCTTGAAGTATATGACTATGACAATCATCTGACCTGTGCAATGTGGATCACTGTCAGCCATGTTAAGTGTCTGCACTGCTACTTGACATGAGAAGGACCCAAAGTCCAATCACATGGTGGAGGTAGCCCAACTGTTTGGTCGTCTGTTTCTTTTTCCGGTTTCTTTGTGGTGGAGGCTTGCGCCACCACCATCTACGCAAAGCAACGTGATGTTCCAACATTGATGTATTAAAAGCCAGAAGTCTGCATGACTATCATCATCAAGTCCTTCCGTGAGAACCTTAAATACAAAGAGGACTATTACATTTATGTTAGGTAGAATGCCCAGAAGGGACTGGACGGTCTCGTGGCCTGGAACCCCTGCAGATTTTATTTTTTTCTTCAGCCATCTGGAGTTTTTTTTCGTTTTTTCTGTCCTCCCTGGCCATCGGACCTTACTCTTTTTCTGTGTTAACTAATGTTGTCTTATTTTAATTTCTTACTTTGTCTTTTATTTTTCTTTTCTTCATTATGTAAAGCACTTTGAGCTACTTTTTTGTATGAAAATGTGCTATATAAATAAATGTTATTGTTGCTGTTGTTGTGTATGTCTTTCTTTTACGCTTGGAGCATATGCCTATGACAATCATTTGACCTGTGCAATGTGCGTCACTGTCAGCCATTTTAAGTGTCTGCACTGCCACTTGCCGTGAGAAGGACCCAAAGCCCAATCATGTGGTGGACGTAACCCAACTCTTTGGTCACGTATGACTTTCTTTTACGCTTGAAGTATATGCCTATGACAATCATTTGATCTGTGCAATGTGCTTCACGGTCAGCATTGCATGAACATGCAACGGTTCCTTTAGCCGTGTGCTGTGAGAAGATCTTAAAGCCCAAATACGTGGCCTAGGTAGCTCACACCTCCAATTCTTGGGTTATGTTACACATGTCACAACATAAGCTCTTGATTAAAACCAAGATTAAGGTTCAAGGCCCAGGGGTTCACAAGTTTTTGCGTGACAGATGGCCAGCACTGAACATTTAATATTCATAGATGCCACAACATTAGCACTTATGCGTAGGCTTATACAGGCCTGAGGGTTCTTCTACAGCTGGCTGTGGAATTATCTGCAGACTTCATGTCTCGAACATTATCAAATGAAAATGAATTGTGCTAAACTGTGCCAGCAATGGGTATCACAGATGGTCACGCCAGTGTATGGCACAAAGAACACCGCCAACTTTAAAGTTTCCAAGGCCTTCATTCCATTGCCATTAAATATTAACTCCATTTATCTATAGAATAGCAGGCATCAAACGTTATCAAGAGAACACTGGATGATGACAAGTTGTGCCAGTTATGGATATCACAGATAGTCATGCCAGGGCAATGTGTACTTAGCACAAAATGTAACTTTTCCCAGGATTTTGATACCTTTATCATTAAAAATTTATTTAGTTTATATATAGACTGTTAATGGCACAGTGGCGCAATGGTAGCGCTGCTGCCTCGCAGTAAGGAGACACGGGTTCGCTTCCCAGTTCCTCCCTGCATGGAGTTTGCATGTTCTCCCTGTGTCTGCGTGGGTTTCCTATGGGTACTCCGGTTTCCTCCCACAGTCCAAAAACATGCAGGTTAGGTGCATTGGCGATCCTAAATTTGTCCCCAGTTATGTGTGTGTGCCCTGCCCAGGGTTTGTTCCTGCCTTGCGCCCTGTGCTGGCAGGGATTGGCTCCAGCAGATCCCAGTGTTAGGATATAGCGGGTTGGATAATGACTGACTGTATAGACTGTGCTTTTCAAAGTATATACTCTCGTTTAAGTTCTCCCGTGGATAAGTCGGGACTTGATTTTATAATGTTGGTCGTATAAGTTGAATGCAGAAAACTCACGCTGTTGATCCAAGAGATTATGATATGCTAACGCCCACCTGAGAGAGTAACCACAGAGCACAATGCCTTTTATTTCTATGGATTGTGCCTACGTGACCACATGGTAAATCCCACACTATTCTGAAACGACGTTTGCATTGATTTGAGTTTTTTGCATCTCACACAACATAATCGTAAGAGCATCCCTTATCTACGATGGAGCTTTCGATCAGAAGGAAATATGAAGCTGGTTTTAAATTAAAAGTCGTTGAAGTGGTGAAATAAATTGGTAACTTTGCTGCTGCAACAAAATTCGATGTATCTGAGAAACTGATGTGAGATTGGAGGAAGCAAGAAGATGTAAAATAAATAAATAAATACATAGGTATCGTATTTTTGAATGGCCATATAAATCGCGGCCTGATTTTATGATCGATTTTTTGGGTTTCAAGACCTGACTTATACGCGAGTATATACGGTAGATTAAACTGTGCTAAACTATGCCAGCTAAAAGAATAATAATAATAATAATAATAATAATAATAATAATAATAATTATTGACACACATAAAGCGACTTTTCCCACTACTCAAAATGTTCTTCATAGGGAGTGGGGAGCCACTTCAACCAACAGCAGTGTGCAGCATCCACCTAAATGATGTATCGGCAGCCATTACTGTGCCAGTACCCTCAGCACACATGAGTTATTAGGTGGTGAAGTGGTGAGAGAAACAGCCAATTAGAGACAGGGGATGATTAGGGGGGCCAGAATGACTAGGTCATGGAGGGCAATTTAGCCAGGACATCGGGGAACAACCTGCTGTTTACGAAGGATGCCCAGAGATCTTTTATGGACCACAGAGAGCCAGGACCTCGGCTTTACATCTCATCTGAACGCCATTTCTAGAGTGTCTGCTGGGCCTGAGCGTGGACAAACTGTTCTAAAGTGCAGGTGGGATGGCTGCTGGTCACCACAAATGGCCATACCAGCATTATACATACTACATGCCAAGAGTGGCTTTTACAAGCCATTTAAATGAAATCAATTTTCAACGAGAGTGGAATTATCCACAGACTATGTGCTTCAAAATTGTCAAAAAGAAAAGTGAATTGTGCTCTGGGTGTCACAAATGGTTGTGCCATGCATTTTTCACACTGATAACCCAACTTTAACTGATCCAAAGTCTTCCATTCCATTGTCATGAAATGTTAATTTAATTTTTGTGTAGATTGCAGGCTTCAAAGGTTATCGAAAGAAGACTGGACTGTGACAAGTTGTGCCACGACAAATGGTCGTGTGAGTGTCATGCATACCATACTAAGCCCCAAGATCAGCTTTTGGTAGGTGTTTGATTATATCAGCATCCAGCACAGACCACTTATGTCAAAAGCTTGCAGAAATAAATGTAATTGTGCCAAGCCATAGCAGCTGCAGACATCAAAAATGGCCATGCCAGTCTCATGTGCGTTAAGCCCTAAGCTCAACTTTTCTTAGGTCTTTAATTCTATTGTCACTAAACCCTAATTAAATGTGTCTATAGACTGTGTGTGCTTCCAAAGTTATAAAAGGAAGATTGGATTGTGCCAAATGATGCCAGCTGAGGGCATCACAAACAGTCATGCCAGAGTTGTGCATGCCAGTGAACTGAGCTCAGGATTTCCTAGGCCTCTGACTAGATCATCAGTACTTACAGACTGTGTGCTTCAGGCATTACAGAAAGAAGATCATTCCATCCGAAGGCGAGAAGTGGACCAAAAGATGAAATGTTAAACATCAACCCAGAAACGAGTTGAAACTGCAAAGAGAGGACCCAAACACCAAAGTCTAATCACAGACCAGAAATGAAAATCAGAGAGAGAAACGGTAGAATGGTAAAGTGGAAAGTAGAAAAAGAGAAGACGTTCATTCCAACAGATGGCGCATCACACATATTAACACTGCTTGTATGAATTTCATACCAAATAGCATATAACAGACATGTGCATTGTACTGTACACTGGAAACATTTGTTATTTGATAAATTTGCAAACATTTCTGAAATTCAGTTTCCGTTTGTCATTCTGAGGTTTTGAATGTTGCTTGATGAGAGAAAAGAGAGTTTAAATGATTATCGCACAAGGATGCAACTATACTGACTTGCAAAAGACAGTAGAAAGGACATGAAAAAGGCCAAGAGAATCATAAATCAAAGGACAGGCTAAAGGTCAAAACTTGCAGGCAAGTTGATCTTCCATCAAAGCCTGAGCGCAATTGGAAAGTTCAGAGTCAAAAACAACAGCAAGGAGCGAAAAAAAAGACTAGAAGGACTAAATATTGCAGGGGTTGTGGACTGGGAGACCAAGAGCACATAAGTCCCAGTAAGTTTCAAAAGCACTTTCAATAATGCCCACTAGAGGGGGATATCACCATCAAACCCTGGCTAGTAAGGACAGGCACCAATCCTTTATAAGATAAAATGGTTAATTTCACAAAAAGCTCTGTAAGTACAATACATGAATGTAAGTAGGGCACATTAGACAAAAGAGAAGTTACCAGCAAGTGCAATCCAACACAACATTCCAAGAATAGTCTAAATACAGAGCAATAGGTCAATAAATCTGGTAAATCACTAAGCATCCGAAATTCACCAAAAATAAAAAAACACAAGAACTCAACATCCCAGAGCACATTCACAATGAACTACCAGGAACCGTGGGAGACTGTTCCGGCACATGGAGCACCACCCAGGCAGTTTACATGCAAACACAAAATCAAAAACAAAGCATAAAGAACATAAACAACATACATCCAAGAATGGGAATTGAACTAAAGAAACATAACACATGAATCTGAACGCCAGCACGTGACAGCAGCAAAGCAAAGTTTAGCTGTCAAGACTGGATATCCTAGAAATGCCGGGGGTGACCTTTGTATCGTCCCCGCATTGAAATCACAAATGAGTGCACACCTGGGGAATTGTGGGAAAAATCTCAGAGGAGATGGCAGAAGCAGGACTTAACATAACGGTACCTAAACGGGAAACAAATATGGCATTTCAGCAAAGTGAAATAAACAAAACCCTTCTTAAAATGGGTTCTAAACACAACCAGAGCCCAAATTTAAGTTTAACACTTCCACAATTTGGCTCCAGGGTTATGAAGAAAGCGTTTCAGGGGAGCATAGGGATTTAATGATGGAGTAGGAACTGGCAAACCTTATGCCGAAAGGTCCAAAAACAAAGCCACTAGGAAGCCATGTTGCCTTCAGACAAGATGTTACAGCACATAGGCGGCTTAACTTCGCCAATCAGGTCCGAGGCCCACTCAGTTAGGGCAGCACAGTGACTCCGTAATGGGGACTGAACCCGCAACCGCTTTGCCTTGGTAGAATAATGGTAAAAACAAAGATAAAGATTTGGGGATTGGCCCTTTATATTGTCAGGCAGAGTAATCATGAAGTACTGAAACCGGTCTTGAGTGCTGTAAACAATGACAAAGACAAATGGTCAATGAAAACAAAGAGCATTTAAATTAAGGCAGGAAATAGGGTGATGTCATCGGGGCGGGACGGAAGTGATGTCATCAGGGCGGGACAGAACTGATGTCATCGGGGCGGGACAGAAGTGATGTCATCAGGGCGGGACAGAATTGATGTCATCGGGCGGGACAGAAGTGATGTCATCAGGGCGGGACAGAACTGATGTCATCGGGGCGGGACAGAAGTACTGAGACTCAGCTTTGTGTTTTGAGGTGCAAGACGGGGACTCGCACTTCACTTCACACACGCACGCACGCACACACACTTACACAAACACACAATGCTATAGTAAACAGTATACGCTCGTATGGATGTTGACTATATGAGTGAGGCACACCGACTCAGATGGAGAATAGGAGACGATTGCCCACAATCCCGCAGCGAGAGAGAGAGAGAAGAACCATCAGCTCAGTTGTGATCACATGACGCTCAGCACACAAAGCGTATACATACTACTCGTATTGGAAGACCAAGCTCGTTTATCAAGTGAAAATGTATTAAAAATTTTAGCTTGTTTTGCAAAACACTCGTAAACCAAGTTACTCACAAACCGAGGTTCTACTGCATATGTTTCCCATTGTATCACCGTTTAAGAGGGGGTTTCGGAGGAGCGACCACATCTCCTTGGGGTGACTTCAGCCCCCCTCTTCACAACGCAAGCGGCAGAGACGCAAAGTGGCTGGGGCGTTGCGCAGGCTAGGGGGTTTGCTTGTGAAACAAGCAGGGGCCAAATCCCCTAATATATATATGTATACTGTATATATATATATATATATAGCACCTTTGCAATGTGAACACCACCTCTATGATTACAAGTTACAAAGCTCTGGAGACAATTTAATAAAACATGCTGGCCATTAGTTCACACAACCTTTATTACATACAGTGCCTTTAAAATAGTGACCACCACCCTACTGTGCTTTACAACCTCCAGCGACTCTTTGTCACCAATTTAACAAATGGAGCTCAATCAAGGTTTGGCAGGGACTAACTAAGTACAACATTATGTCACACTACCAAAATGACCAACCTTGAACTAAATAATGTGACCTTCTAATGCAAAAACACCTCCTGATAAAGCTGGGGGGCTCTTTGTCATGGACATCACAGTCGGAACTAACTCGAGGTCAAACAAGCACAGGCAATCTTAGGAACCAAAGTAACATGCTGGTAAAGTCAAAATTAGCAATAGGCATTTTATATGGCGCCTTTCCACTGTGACCACCCCTCCTGGGTGTTTTAGAAGTTACACAGCTTTGTTGCATTTGTCCATTTAAAAAGTGGGAGGGCCTCAACTGACTAATTGATTCTTCTTCTTCTTTCAGCTGCTCCCGTTAGGGGTTGCCACAGCGGATCATCTTCTTCCATATCTTTCTGTCCTCTCCATCTTGCTCTGTCACACCATCACCTGCATGTCCCCTCTCACCACATCCATAAACCTTCTCTTAGGCCTTCCTCTTTTCCTCTAACCTGGCAGCTCTATCCTTAGTACTCTTCTCCCAGTATGCCCAGCATCTCTCCTCTGCACATGTCCAAACCAACACAATCTCGCCTCTCTGACTTTGTCTCTCAACCGTCCAACTTGAGCTGACCCTCTAATGTTCTCATTTCTAATCCTGTCCATCCTCGTCACACCCAAAGCAAATCTTCACATCTTTAACTCTGCCACCTCCAGCTCTGTCACCTACGTTCTGGTCAGTGCCACTGTGTCCAGCCCATTTTACATAGCTGGTCTAACTATCGTCCTGTAGACCTTCCCTTTCAGTCTTGCTGATATCCGTCTGTCACAAATCACTCCTGACACTCTTCTCCACCCACTCCACCCTGCCTGCACTCTTTTTCACTTCTCTTCCACAATCCCCATTACTCTGTACTGTTGATCCCAAGTATTTAAACTCATCCACGTTCACCAACTCTACTCCTTGCGTCCTCACCATTCCACTGACCTTCCTCTCATTCACACATGTATTCTGTCTTGGTGGTCCTACTGACCTTTATTCCTCTCCTCTCTAGAGCCTATCTCCACCTCTCCAGGGTTTTCCCAACCTGCTCCCTACTATCACTACAGATCACTAATTGATAATCCACAGTAAAACCAGTTAGCTATTAGGTCACAAAGTCTAAATGACCAAACACTTTTTTATAGTGTCTTACCAATACTAACTCCTCCTAGACTGGTATATAATAGTTAGCCAGCCTGCCACATTCTTTGAGGTATTTTTGGGACCAGTGGACAATGATCAGGCCAACCAAATATTCAATTTAATATAATATACTGTATGTTCATCCATTGATTCATTATCCAACCCGCTATATCCTAACACAGTGTCACGAGAGTCTGCTGGAGCACATCCCAGGGCAGAAGGCAGGAAACAAACCCCGGGCAGGGCGCCAGCCCACCACAGGGCACACACACACCAAGCACAATTTAGGATCACCAATGCACCTAACCGGCATGTCTTTGGACTGTGGGAGGAAACCAATGCAGACACGGGGAGAACATGTAAACTCCACAGAGGGAAGTGAACCCAGGTCTCCTAACTACGAGACAGCAGCGCTACCCACTGTGCCACCGTGCCACCCAATATATGTACATCCATCCATCCATCCATTATCCAACCCGCTGAATCCGAACACAGGGTCACAGGGGTCTGCTGGAGCCAATCCCAGCCAACACAGGGCACAAGGCAGGAACCAATCCCGGGCAGGGTGCCAACCCACCGCAGGACACACACAAACACACCCACACACCAAGCACACACTAGGGCCAATTTAGAATCGCCAATCCACCTAACCTGCATGTCTTTGGACTGTGGGAGGAAACCGGAGCCCCCGGAGGAAACCCACGCAGACACGGGGAGAACATGCAAACTCCACGCAGGGAGGACCTGGGAAGTGAACCCAGGTCCCCAGGTCTCCCAACTGTGAGGCAACAGCGCTACCCCACTGCGCCACCGTGCTGCCCATATATGTACATTCACACCTTAAACTGTTTAATTGTGTGCGTTCGTTTTATTCCACACCCGTGAAACTTCTGAAAAGCTTTCTGAGATCATTATGTAGTCAAACCTCCAGACGTCCTTTTGAGAGCGAAGACGGAGAGTAGCTGTTGGCAGGAATCATTGATTCCAAAAAGAAGGAGCCTCACACACCGCTTTGCATTCGAGCTCCTGGGATGTCGAGCACGTGCCGTATGCCTTCAGTACAGCTTCATCCCACTATGCTAACGGTAAAAGATGTAATTAATAAGGGAATTAGCAGCCACTGCTATTAAGCAGGGGGCATATTTAGGCTTCCTTAAAGAAGGAAGGAAAACGGATGCATTTCATACTTGCTAATTGAGAAAACCTCTTTGGGAAATGTAAAAAAATAAAATAAAGAAATAAATATGACTGCACACTGGCACGGCACCTCTACTGATGCCATATATTAATAAGGCACAAGCTGTCAAACGCAGGCAGCATGCATGGGCTGTGTGGCACCAGCGACTGCTGAAAATGTTTCATAAAAATTACAGGCAGTAAAAAGCAAGATGCTATAGGTCTGTCACTCTGTTATCCTGCGGTGTATAAAAAGCAATTAAAAGTTACCACGGAAGTGTATTAAAATGGAATATCTGCGTCATTCATTCATTGTGTAAAGCGGCTAATTCCAATACAGGATCATAGAGATTCAGAACCTGTCATGGCTGCACCCTCGGCCAGCCCTGCAAAAGGATGCCAGTTCATCGCAAGGCCCATTTACTTCCAATCGGCCTTAGTGCAAGAGCAGTGAGATAAAGTGCTATATAAATGCAAACTAGCTGAATACCCGCACTTCACTACGGGATAGCAACAGGAAAAATGTGTTCTAAAATATACAGAGTGGCAGTGTACGTCCTGTAAAGGTCATAAGGCAAGATTTAGCACATAAACGAAACAAAATAGGTTACTAATTATTTCTTGAATTGATTAACTCAAATATAAGCTGTTTTAAGTCTAGAAGACTTAAACAGTGAGTGGCGCAGTGGGTAGCGCTGCTGCCTCACATTAAGGAGACCTGGGTTCGCTTCCCGGGTCCTCCCTGCATGGAGTTTGCATGTTCTCCCCATGTCTGCGTGGGTTTCCTCTCACAGTCCAAAGACATGCAGGTTAGGTGGATTGGCGATTCTAAATTGTCCTTGGTGTGTGTGTGTCCTGTGGTGGGCTGGTGCCCTGCCCACCGTTTGTTCCCCGCCTTCTGCACTGTGATGGCTGAGATTAGCTCCAGCAGACCCCTGTGACCCTGTAGTTAGGATATAGCGGGTTGGACACTGACTGACTTAAACAGTGATGATCAAAACTTGTTTTGGACTAAAGCCCCAGTGATCCCACCACCACCCCTGGTATTATTTAGTAACCAGACCGCGTAAGTTTTAAGTGGTAAATTTATTTGTTAATATAAATAGATGAAGGTGAATGTTAAAATATTAATTGTATTAACAATAGATTTTCAAGGGGACCTGGGTTCGCTTCCTGGGTCCTTCTTGTGTGGAGTTTGCATGTTTCCTCCCACAGTCCAAAGACATGCAGGTTAGGTGCATTGGTGATCCTAAATTGGCCCTACTGTGTGCTTGGTGTGTGTGTCTATCCTGCAGTTGGTTGGCACCCTGCCCCCTGCCCGGGATTGGTTCCTGCCTTGCGCCCTGTGTTGGCTGGGATTGTTCAGATTCAGCAGGTTGGAAAATGGATGGATGGATGGATTTTCAAGGGGTTTTTAAGATCATAAAAAAACTACAAATCCTAAGCAATCTAACAATGTCAACCCGACTCTGAGAGTCCAGAGAAGCGGTGCCGTGCACAAGGTGGGCCAGCGAGGAGAACAGGCCTACAGACCGTCACCGCTCATCTGCACCCCGTGGTGAGGGACCATTACTTCGTCAACAGAAATCCTTTCTTCCTCAGTCATAGTTTTACAGGTTTATTTAAAGAGGTATAAACTTAATAGGAGAATTCATGAAGAAAGTATGAAAAAGAATAAAATAAAAAAAGTATGAAAATCAAAATCCTCAAAAAAAATAAATACATTTGCTTTAATATAACTTGGAATAACCTAACTAAATTATTTTAAAAAGATAAATAAATGGCAAATTATAAACGCTTTGTGGAAACTCGAAAATATCAAAACAAAACTTGGACTCTTCAGAAAAATGAAAGTATTTTTAATTTACATTTAAAGAAATTTATTTTAGAAAGAAATCGAGTGAACGGGTCTAAAAAAACTAAAAGAAATTTCACGCTTGGATAGAGTTACAAGATTAGAAAATTAGAAGTACGGGACACTCTGAAAATCTCTCTATATTACTATACATATAAATTTATACATGCCCCCTACACACCCAGACCAATATCTTTATATATAATACGCTACTGTGGCTGTTCGTTTGTCTGTCTAGGATTTTAAATCACCTGTAGCTTGCAAACCGTTTGAACTATAGAGCTGAAATTTGGTACACATATAATACGTGATGTCTGCTATCCGCATTTGGGGTGATGATTAACCTCCAGGGTTATTCCTTTTTTTATTTTTATTTTATTTTATTGTAGAATCAACTCTCTGCTGCGGCCAGCATGTGTACGGGCGCCTTCATCATTCCCTAGCACCTTCGCTGTCACTTCTCCTACCTCTTCATATCTTAAATCATTCTTGAGGCAGATTGAAGACTTAAGTGCCAGGTTAAGTGAAAAATTAAAGAAAGCATACTAAGTAATTGCAACACAAACACTGACAATCAGTTTTAATGTGAAAAGATGCCAATGACAGAAGAGAAGAAGCGGGCCGCCAGGGTGGACAAAAGAAGATCTGCTCAGGAAGCAGAAAGCGTATCAACCTCTGAGCAAACGAGTGATAAACGTAGAGAGAAAGAGGATGAAAACTAGGAATGCGCACGTCAAATGGATGCGCCGTTACTGGTACATTATATAAGAGTAGAGACATCAGTTAAAAACACAAAGCAAGGATTTTAACAGGTTATGAGGAAAACAAAAGTAAAATCATTTGAAAATTATTTAATACAAGCTAAAATAAATTCTCTAAAAGTGAAATCATTTGAAAATATTTATTTATTATAGACAACAGATAAATATTATTATTATTTAATACATGCAGTTAGAAAAAAAGTGGGCCGTGGCAAGTAGTAAGAACACACTTTGTCGACCCTGGATATTGCAATGCTGATAAAGAACATACAGAAATGCACAACAGTGCGGCTGGAGAGCAAAATGGTAAGAGTGTCGCCGTCCTCAGCCAACCAGAGCAACTGAACAAGTCACAAACAGGCAGCAAACACTCATTTCCTTATTACATTTGGGTTATTTTCATCAAGAGAATCTGAGAAAAGAAAGTATAATTACTTATAAAGTTACAACTAATGTACCGTAAGAAGGTAGTAAAAATATAGTTTTTATTACGAAATTTGAAAATGAACTAAATACGGGACATTTGGGTGTCCCTGAAAGGTCAGTACGGGACAGGGGACAAAATTAACAAATATGAGACATGTCCCTTTATATAAGGGACATCTGGCAACCCTATGCTTGGACCACGAAATTTTTAAAACTGTTTCTTAGTGAGCACCTATGGGCCAAGGGTAACCTACATTCCAAATTTCTAGTCCCAAGTCCTCATGGTTCGGGAGATTTCACGATGAGTGAGTCAGTGGTATTTGGCTTTTATATATATAGATAGATATAAGGAATTATTATAATTACTAGACATTAAGCCCGTTACAATAACGGGCGCTAGAACAGTAGTAGGAACAGTCTATATTAAATGGCAAGGGACCTTTTATCTCATTAATTATTTTCCGTAAAATGCCTGTAATTTTCTCTGACAGTAATACTGGCTTTGCTGTCCGTAATATGCATTTAATTTTCTGTCACAACAGTGGGCAATCAGCAGATTCTCCCCAGCAACTGATGTAATGTGCGCGAAAATAAATCTACTTTTAAAAGTCATCGTATTGTAATATCATGAAAATTTGTATATTTAGGAAAACCCCTTCAACGACTGACACTTTACACTTTACTGGGCCAAGCTTCTTAATCGCAAATCTGACATCCTCAGAGTGAACACTTGGACAACAATGAGGAAGCTGGTCTCCGCGTCTCAGTACTCGATTGGATTTTTCGTGTTTTATGTTTTAGGTCTTACCTCATTTACCGAAATCTGATTGGATCGGCCGCGCGATATTTTATAGGTCCCGCCCTCTCTGTCTTGTGTGACGCGTCAGGCGGCCTTTGAAGCATCTGCTTTGAAGCATTGCACTGTGCCCCGCGCATGCGCACTTCACCAGAAGACACACACATACAGACACTGGACGCACGCAGGGGTTTTATTAAAGAGGATTCTGGCAAACAACCAACCAACTTAACTTAGAACGTGGTGACGAGAACAGGCCATGCAGCCCAACAAGCTCATCTATCCTATTCTGCTTGATAAGGGGTCTTTAAGCTTTAAAATCTGTGGGCCAAAAGGGACCAAGGTGAGAATTCTTACCCTAATGACAGCCAAGTCATAAACAGACAAACAACAATGGCCATACAATTAAAAAAAAAATGTTAAAAGCTAAAAGTTTTTGTTTCATTTCAGTCAAATCTCTAACATGAAAATTACAAAAAGAGAAAAATGGAAAGCAAACCTCTTGTTGTTTAAACAATACTGTTGACCCAGGAAATTCGGCAGAGTGTTTTCACAGCAAATGTGTCGTGTTTTCCAGTGACTTTGTTGAAGATTTTTCTGAAATTGCCATGTCGTAGCTTAGACAAGCATTTTTTGCCCCATAATGCTTTGCAAACCAAGCGTGAGATCTCAACCTGCCTGCATTAAATAGAAAAAGTTCAGGATTTTCATTTGAGGGGTGCATTAGCTGAATATAATGAGAATATTGTGATATAAAGCACTGATCTCTCTCAGTCTCTTGTGCAGCACCACATGACTAATTTGCATGCATAATTAGCCATGTGCCACCCTTACAAGTCAAAAGAACCAATGGAGCCCACACCTTCCCCTCCAAGAACCAGAATATGACCCTGTGAAATAACAACAATAATGACAATAGTAATAACAAAAGATGTATATATATATATATATATATATATATATATATATATATATATATATATATATATATATATATATATATATATATATATATATACGGGGACGGTCCCCAAATCTTTATCTGTTTTGTTGGAGAATTTTTTTGCTCAAGACTATCTCTTCACAATATACAGTACTGTGGAAAAGTTTTAGGCAGGTGTGAAAAAATGCTGTAAACAAAGAATGCTTTCAGAAATATAAATAATGATTGTTTATTGTTATCAATTTACAAATTGCAAAGTGAGCGAACAAAAGAAAAATCTAAATCAAATCAATATTTGGTGTTCCTACCTTTTGCCTTCAAACCAGCATCAATTCTTATAGGTCCACTTGCACAAAGTCAGGGATTTTGTAGGATTCTAGTCAGGTGTCTGATCAACCAATTCTACCAAACAGGTGCTAATGATCATCAATGTCACACGTAGGTTTGAAACACAGTCATTAACTGAAACAGAAACAGCTGTGTAGGAGGCTTCAAACTGGGTGAGGAACAGCCAAACTCTGCTACCAAGGTGAGGTTGTGGGAAGACAGCTTCATGTCATGGCAAGATTGAGCACAGCAACAAGACACAAGGTAGTTCTACTGCATCAGCAAGGTCTCTCCCAGACAAAGATTTCAAAGCAGACGTGCTGTTCAAGCTCTTTTGAAGAAGCACAAAGAAACGGGCAATGTTGAGGATCGTAGACGCAGTGGTCGGCCAAGGAAACTTAGTGCAGCAGATGAAAGACACATCAAGCTTATTACTCTTCGAAATCGGAAGATGTCCAGCAGTGCCATCAGCTCAGAACTGGCAGAAACCAGTGGGACCCAGGTACACCCATCTACTGTCTGGAGAAGTCTGGTCAGAAATGGTCTTCATGGAAGAGTTGCAGCCAAAAAGCCATACCTCCGACGTGGAAACAAGGCCAAGCGGCTCAAGTATGCAGGAACTGGGGTGCAGAAAAATGGCAGCAGGTGCTCTGGACTGATGAGTCAAAATTTGAAATATTTGGATGTAGCAGAAGGCAATTTGTTCGTCGAAGGGCTGGAGAGCGGTACAATCATGAGTGTCTGCAGGCAACAGTGAAGCATGGTGGAGGTTCCTTGAACGTTTGGGGCTGCATTTCTGCAAATGGAGTTGGAGATTTGGTCAGGATTAATGGTGTTCTCAATGCTGAGAAATACAGGCAGATACTCATCCATCATGCAATGCCATCAGGGAGGCGTATGATTGGCCCCAAATTTATTCTGCAGCAGGACAACGACCCTAAACATACAGCCAAAGTCATTAAGAACTATCTTCAGCATAAAGAAGAACAAGAAGTCCTGGAAGTGATGGTATGGCCCCCACAGAGCCCTGATCTCAACATCATCGAGTGTGTCTGGGATTACATGAAGAGACAGAAGGATGTGAGGAAGCCTACATCCACAGAAGATCTGGGGTTAGTTCTCCAATATGTTTGGAACAACCTACCAGCCGAGTTCCTTCAAAAACTGTGTGCAAGTGTACCTGGAAGAATTGATGCTGTTGTGAAAGCAAAGGGTGGTCACACCAAATATTGATTTGATTTAGATTTCTCTTTTGTTCATTCACTGCATTTTATTAATTGATGAAAATAAATGATTAACACTTCCATTTGTGAAAGCATTCTTTGTTTACAGCATTTTTTTCACACCTGACTAAAACTTTTGCACAGTAATGTATATTGTGAAGAGATAGTCTTGAGCAAAAAAATGCTCCAACAAAACAGATAAAGATTTGGAGACCGTCCCCATATATTGTCGTACAGACAATAAATAAAGAAGCTGATTCATATGACTTTGAAGTACATTGAACACTTTACTGCAGACAAAATGGCGTTTTTTATAACAGAGTGAATGATGGGACAGGAAATGGTTGGCAGGATGTGACGGGAAGCAAAGGAATGTGGAACCGGAAGTGACATCATCGTGACGAACTGGAAGTGACATCATCGCAAGATTCTTATTTTTCTTCAGGTTTTCTGTAGGTGAAGAGAAATGCAGGTAAGCATCACGTGATGACCCTCTGTCTCGCGATATTTCACTCACCTTTAGGCTATTTGACTGCCTCCAACTCGCACGTGTGTGACAATATATATGTATATATATATAATATAATATATATATATATATATATATATATATATATATATATATATATATATATATACTAGCTGTGTAAGCCTGTGCTGTAAAAAGCCCAGGGTCCTTGAAATTATTGAAATCATCAGAATAAAAATTGAAAAAGAGATGTCAGGTAATTGAAAGGAACTACTCTGGGCATCTCTCTCCTAGGAGGATTCGTTTTGCCAATGTGCTCACATCGCTTGTGCATTAGCGGCTAAGCAACTGTCTTTCTTCGGAGGTTTTGTTTTTCCGACGTGCTCGCCTCACTTGTGTATTAGCGGCGGGAGGAAAAGTAAAAGGGATACCGTTTTGCAGATGTGCTCGCCATGCTTCTGTATTAGCGGCTAAGCGAGTGACTCTTTCTTTGGAGGTGGAGTCTCACTCCCGGGCCAGACAGACTACTTTCACGTCTACTTTCACACGTAGACGTTTATATATAAGGCCAGTAATGGTGGACTGCACGATAACGTGCAGTGAATCCACTTGACTTATAGTTTTCATCCTGTTTCTCTGTACGTTTATCATTCGTTTGCTCAGAGGTTGATGCCCTTGCTGCTTCCTGAGTAGATCTTCTTTTCTCCACCCTAGCGGCCCGCTTCTTCTCTTCTTTCATCGGCATCTTTTCACATTAAAACTGATTAAGTCCGTGTTTGTGTTGCAATTACTTAGTACATTTTCTTTAATTTTTCACTCAAGCTGGCACTTAAGTCTTCAATCTGCCTCAAGAATGATTCAAGATATGAAGAGGTAGGGGAAGTGACAGCGAGGGTGGTAGGGATGAGAAAGGGACCCGTTACACATGTATTGGACGACAGCCCTGCTGGCCACTGCTGAGAGTTGAATCCACAATGAAATAAAATAAAAATAAAAGAGGAATAACCTTGGAGGTCAATCATCACCCCAGAAACGTATAGTAGACGTCACGTAGTATATGTGTATCAAATTTCAGCTCAATAGGTGAAACGGTTTGCGAGCTACAGGTAATTTAAAAACCAACGACAAACGAACAGCCACGGTAGCACATTATATATAAAAATACAGTAATCCCTCCTCCATCGCGGGGGTTGCGTTCCAGAGCCACCCGCGAAATAAGAAAATCCGCGAAGTAGAAACCATATGTTTATATGGTTATTTTTATATTGTCATGCTTGGGTCACAGATTTGTGCAGAAACACAGGAGGTTGTAGAGAGACAGGAACGTTATTCAAACAACTGCAAACAAACATTTGTCTCTTTTTCAAAAGTTTAAACTGTGCTCCATGACAAGACAGAGATGACAGTTCAGTCTCACAATTAAAAGAATGCAAACATATCTTCCTCTTCAAAGGAGTGCGCGTCAGGAGCAGAGTCTGTCAGAAAGAGAGAGGAAAGCAAACAAATCAATAGGGCTGTTTTGCTTTTAAGTATGCGAAGCACCGCGGCACAAAGCTGTTGAAGGTGGCAGCTCACACCCCCTCCGTCAGGAGCAGACAAAGAGAGAGAGAGAGAGAGAGAGAGAGACAGAGTTTATTTTTCAGTCAAAAATCAATACGTGCCCTTCGAGCTTTTAAGTATGCGAAGCACCGTGCAGCATGTCGTTTCAGGAAGCAGCTGCATAAAAGATAGCAACGTGAAGATAATCTTTCAGCATTTTTAGATGAGCGTCCGTATCGTCTAGGTGTGCGAACAGCCCTCCTGCTCAATCCCCATACGTCAGGATCACAGATAGTCAGCGCAAGAGAGAGAGAAAAGTAAGCAATCTAGCTTCTCAGCCATCTGCCAATAGTGTCCCTTGTATGAAATCAACTGGGCAAACCAACTGAGGAAGCATGTACCAGAAATTAAAAGACCCATTGTCCGCAGAAATCCGCGAACCAGCAAAAAATCTGCGATATATATTTAAATATGCTTACATATAAAATCCGCGATGGAGTGAAGCCGCGAAAGGCGAAGCGCGATATAGCGAGGGATCACTGTATACACAAACACACACACACACACACACACACACACATATATATTGTGATATAAAAATGCTATATTGCACCTGGCACAGATACACAGTGAGGTACGTGTAAAACAAACCAAAGACTTTATTTTCTTCAGCCGGAGGGCACGTCTTCCCCGTAATCCTCCCAGCCACAGCACAGTCCCAAAAGCACTCACAGTAACCCAACACACTTTCTTTTCTGGCACCACCACTCCTCCCATCAAGCTTTGCCCTCCTCCTCCCAACTCTGGCTGCTGAGTGGTGGTCGCTGGCCCCTTTAATAGCCCACTCGGAAGTGCTCCAGGTGCTTGATCACCTGTTTCCGATTGTACTTCCGGGCGGGGCTGCAGAGTCGTCCATGCAGGCTTAGGGACCCATACAGCATGCAGCACCCCCTGGCGGCCACCCCAGATCCCAACAGGGCTGTGGAGAACTCCATCTCCCATGGAGCCCTGCGGGAAACTGAGGCACCACCGTCAGCTAGGGAGGCCAGGGAGGCTGCGTCCCGTTGAAGGTACTGAGTAGCCCATGGTTGCTCCCCTGGAACAAATGTAGAAGGGGCATCCCGGCCAGGCATGGGACCCGGCCGCCACCACAATATATATATATATATATATATATATATATATATATATATATATATATATATATATATATATATATATATATATATATATATATATACACTAGGGGGTTCGCCCCCTGTTCACTTTGCTTGCCAACACCCCCTGGCCAGCACTACATGCCAGCCACTTCGTGACTCTTCCACTCACATTGTGAAGAGGGGGGCTGAACGCACCCCAAGGAGACGCAGTCGCTCTTCCGAAACCCCCTCTTACAAGGTGATACAAAGGGAAACAGATAGTTTTTTTTTTTTACCTCCTCTTTGCTCAATCAGCCGCTGGCTTGCTG
Source organism: Erpetoichthys calabaricus (assembly GCF_900747795.2). Taxonomy (NCBI): domain Eukaryota; kingdom Metazoa; phylum Chordata; class Cladistia; order Polypteriformes; family Polypteridae; genus Erpetoichthys; species Erpetoichthys calabaricus. The sequence goes on from NC_041404.2 coordinate 50,435,308, forward strand.
CTGCCGCCGTGCCACATGATCTGCATCTCGCATGGCACTTCAAACATTTAAAAGCCTGTACAGCAGCTGTCCTACTCTTTGTCTTTTATTTCCGGCCCCGGGAGTGGTTATATCTCTTGGCACAAAGTCTCGTCTCGCGGGACATGAGTTCTTGATATTTTTTAGTTTATAATTTAAAAACAGAATAATAATCTGAAAATCTAACAACATCACATTAAAGTTCGATAAAGTCTGAAAAGAATGATACCAAGCATATATATGTAGGTTTTAAAATAAGCCCAACTTAAAGCGTGACAAAAAACGTGACATAAAAAGTCACATAAAATCGTTACACAAAATTGTTGCACTTTTTTATATAGAGAGAGAAGATATGAAATTGGACTCAAAAAGAACAAATTCTCAACTCAATCAGCACAGACACTGATAAAGAGGCAGTGTAGATGATGGATGGGACAGCTAGTAATAACAACAGGTTCACCATTTGAAAAACAGAAACCTTGGCCTTCTGTCCTTAACTTATTCTACAAAAATACCCGGGTAATGCCGGGTTCTGTTGCTAGTCTCTATCAATAAAAAAGAATGTCTGTCTGTCTGTCTGTCTGTCTGTCTGTCTGTCTGTCTGTCGCTATACAATCCTACACCCTTTGACTGATGTGGACCACATTTTTCACACTTGCTCTCTAGGATGGCACAGCCAAGACAGACTACTTTGGAGCCCAACATTGTGACCTTGGGGATCCCAGTGGGTTTTTTTTTTGTTTTTTCCTTTCTGCTACAGTTTGCACATCAGTGCCACCTGCTGGATCAAAGTAAATGTAACAGGTGAACAGAATGAAGCCAGACTAGCAGAGAAAATGAACAAAACTTAACATTTCTTATCCAGTCAAGGCTGCTTGCTGCTTCTATCTACTGTAGCATAAAATGGAGTATCATGCACTTTTGCAGATGAGCGTTGGGTGAGGCTTGAGCCAGAGTGGAAGTGCAGCACAACTTCAAACAAAAATCATAAGGTTGTTTTTGGGTGGGTGTTGACTTGACTTGAACCTAGTTTTTGTAAAATTTGACTTGCTTGTATGGAATGTTGTTTGATTTTAATAAATAAATTTTAATAAATTCAATAAAATATATAAAAAAAAAAATCAAACGGTTGTTGTTTTACTTCTGCTTTGTTGACTTTCATTCATAACGTAAGCACTACAAACTGGTCCACCTTGAACTAAGAGAACATGACAGCATTTATGGTGTGGGGATACGGCCCGGACACAGACAGGCAGACATCGTTTAAAGCACCACACACGTTTATTTACACAATACTATTTACAAGTGACAGCACACAACCCACTTTCACCCCCAAAGTCCAGGCCTCACAACCAATGCCTCTCTTCAGGTCCACCTCTACTCCTCGTCTCCCGAGCTCCATCTTTCTTCCTCCCGACTCCAGCCATTGAATGTAGGGAGGCGGCCACTTTTGTGTTCACCCAGACGTGCTCCAGATGCCTCCCGATGAACTTCCGCCGGTACTTCCTGGTGTGGCGGAAGTGTCGGCTGCGCACCCGGAAGCACTCCGGGTTTCCCCGGTCTTCTTCCCCCCAGCACTTTCGGGTGTGGCGGAAATGCTGAGGGCCAGGGCTCCTCAGGCATCGGGGCGCCCCCTGGCGGTGACTACAGGCCCCTATAGGGTCCTTTCCCGTGGTCCCCATAGCCACCAGGGCGGTCACCCCCTTGTGGTCCAGAGGAGACATATTCCCTCTTCCAGTCCTTCCGGGCGTCCCGGCTGGGTACCGCCCCCAGCCGCTTTCCACAATGGTTACAGCCCAGCAAGGAGATATCACAATTCTGGAATCTTGAAAGTTCAAATTCTCGACTCACGAGAGCAGAGGCATCAATAGAGGGGCAGTGTGGATGACGGATGGGACAGTAGCGACAACAACAGAGTCACCATTTAAAAAAACACATAAACCTTTGCTCTCTTTCCTTAACCCATTCTACAAATACACACAGGCAATGCGGGTGGGCACTTGGCTAGTGAGAAATAAATGACGAGAGCCAAAATCAAGCACAGTACTCAAAAACATTAAGTGGGTGAGAGAAATAAGGGAAAAAATACAAATGAAAGGTCATAAAAAAAAAATGAAATATATAAACGTCATGCTAACATAATGGAAGAAGCGGCTCCATGAAAGTGGATAGCCAGGAGACTGGCTGATTGATTGATATGCTAACTGCTTGTCTTGGCTGTGCCCCCGGACAACTGCCGGCTTCAACATTTATATCTGTGACTCCTGCCCACACACACGCACACAGTTCAGTGTTAAATCCCAGGCAAACCCCAGGTTTAAATCATCAAATAAAAGCGGACTGCAGAGGAGAAATCCTGAGTTATTTCAGAAAAAGAATAACACTGCACAGTAACACCACACCGAAATGGAGGACTTTGTTCGGCGCACATTACATTGAGAGGCAGCCCGTCGTGCTTTGAAACTGCACTTCATACGCTTCCCTGTGCGGCACATAAAGCACGCAGCGAGGGCGGCCAACCCAGCCCCGTCTAAGCTCTTTTTAAGCGTTTCTCTCACATTGCCAACTTTGAAACTGAGACTTCCACTTTCCACGGACTCCGACTAATGCCCCACTTACTCTGCCGCTTTGTTCTACACAATAAAGGAAAAGGGTTCTCTTTCTATTCTAATCAGCACCGAAGCTTTATCCCTTCATCGGTCTTGCATTTCATCTCAGAAAAAGACTTTCAGTTCTAAATCCGCCATTGTTTGTGCACAAAGGCAGAATTAGAGAAACACTGACTTCTAGAATCTTCAGACAGCTGCGTATTTAATGGTTAAAAATGTCACCGCTCATCGGAGGACCTGTGTGATGTTGTCAAAAGTGGGAAACCGTCAGAATTGCATTTCTTTATTCCGTATGTACTTGATGAAGTGCCGCCTGCCCCGAGGCGGAGAGAAAAAAAAAAACAAAAGGGCACTGGTCATGTTGCACTGTTAGGCCAAATGCTCGCTGTTACTGCAAATTATCTTCAGTGGTAAGAGGCCCAGTTCAGTTGTAGTCTTTAGTACGAGAGCTTCATTTCTCAGCACTGATCTTCGACAAAATGAAGCATCCAGCGTGAAAAGGATCAAAGATGACAGTCTAAAATGCCCAGCAGACAGAGTAGACGAGTTAACAGGGTTTAGGTGCCAACCCCGTTACGTTCTCTAGCTGAACAGCCATTGGTTTAGCTCTAGGGGCTCCTCACAGGCTGGCCACGTGGCCTAGTGGTAAGGGATACTGGACCGTAACAGATCAGGAGTGCCAATTTGATTTGTGCTTTAGCAGGAGCAACGCATCTCAGCTGTCTTCCAAAAAAGGCCCACTGACGCGATGACGAGCATGTCTGTTTCTATTCAATGGGCTGCCATGTACTTATGCCTAGGTAAATGTAGATGAATCTCTATATTTATAAAATCCAGCGTCTGTCTGTTTGTATGTCTGTCTGCTTTTCACGAGAAAACTACTTAACGGATTTAGAACGGGTTTTTTTCTATAATTTGCTTGAACATTCCGGTTGATTTGCAACGTTCTCTCATTGCGCTAAGTATCACAGTCTGCTTGTGGTACCGATTTATTTGCACGAATCCGAGAGACACACAGCGGTCCAAGGAGACGGGGACGGGGCCCTCCTCACTCATGCGCCAGCCTCAGGGCATATACCTTACATCCACTTAGCTAGCGAACGAGAGAACTACTTAGATCGGGTTTTTTTCTAGAATTTGCTTGAACATTCCAGTTGATTTGCAACTTCTCTCATCGCTCTGAGTATTATAGTTTGCTTGTGATACTGATTTATTTGCACTAATCCGAGACAGAGGCTGCGGGCTGAGGGGAAGGGGAAGCATGACGTCAGGAGTGGGGAGCGGTGTGGGGCCCTCCTCACTCACGTGCCACCTCCATTTGAGTTGCTGCACCTCTCGCCATGTTTTGCTGTGTAACTTAACTCCACTTAGCTATCAAACAAGAGAACTACTTAGCGGATTTAGATCTGGTTTTTTCTAGAATTTGCTTGAACATTGCTTTTGATTTTGCGACGACTTCTCTCATCGTGCTAAGAATCATAGTTCGCTTGCAGGAGCAATATATTCACGCTAATCCGAAACAGAGGCTGTGGGCCGAGGGGAAGGGGAAGTGTGACATCAGGAGTGGGGAGCCAGGTAGGCCCCTTCTCGCTGTCCTGTTTCACTACTATGCGGGTGGAGCTGCAGGGGACGGTTATTACTGTTGTCACACACGTGCGCATGGGAGGCAGCTAAAGGGCTTGAGTAAGAGCAGTTCCGAGTCATACCGGGATGTGGCAGAGTGCACTGACTCTTTTTCTTCCTCTCCTGTAGACCATTCACGGGAGATTCCACCTGGTCCTCTTGACGTCACTTCCGGGACCAAGCCTATGGAAGGATACCTTGCCAGCTCCTGTCCCTGTGATGTCACGTCCGGGCACGAACCAATGGCTGAAGACCTTCATGAGCTTGACCCCTTTGACTTCACTTCCTGTCTTCCCCTTTAAAAGCCTCCACCTTTTCCCTATTCCCTCAGTTCTGTTTTGGACTCGGTTTTTGTGCACAGCAGTGCTATCATTTCAACGACAATTTGCAGCCAGGAAACCAAATATACGGGTGGCTGCCCCAAACCTTGCTATGGCTCTTTGTGGCTTTTGTGACACTGTATATATCTATTTTTACTTACAGAGGGGGGACCAAAAAATGTATACACACTTCAACAAAAGAAGAAACCTGTATTTAGATAGATAGATAGATAGATAGATAGATAGATAGATAGATAGATAGATAGATAGATAGATAGATAGATAGATAGATAGATAGATAGATAGATAGATAGATACTTTATTAATCCCAAGGGGAAATTCACAAATTCCAAGGGGAAATTCACAAATTTAAGTTGTGATATTAAATTTAAACAGATATCAAGGGCTGAATTTAAGTCACTTTTGACTTCCGCGTTTACAACATGTGCTCAATATGGTTACCAACTCTTGTCTCACGTGCACGTTGTTTGGTGGACGTTTGTGGCAAGCGTGTAGACTGTTCTAACACCATAGCCAAGGCCACCCAGATCGTCCCTTGTACATATCACACACAGTACCATGGGTTTCAAACTTGTTGTTAGACGTGCTGGCAGCTCTGTTGCAAACTTACGTCTCCACTGTCATTGTACTTCAACAACATTCTTAAATTTAAACTACAACTTTAAAATGCTCTTGAACGATAACCGTACCCCTGCCATTTTGTTTGAGGGTCCTGCCTACTACGTGGTGATGCTAGGATTCATGCGAGTAATAACATTGTCTGTGATAACATCATACTACACATCCATGCCACAATTCGATTCAACTTTGGAAAAGTCCAGAGATATCAACTGTTCAAGTGTGTATACACTTTTATGTCCCACTCTATATATTAATTAGATCTGGTTGTTTTATTGTCAGCCTTAATGTATGTTTTTTTTTTTAATTATAAAATCTTTTTCTGACAAGAGTGAAGGTTTGTTTTGCACTTTAGTGTCTAAATTTTGTTTAACAATACCTGGTTGATTTTGTATTTAGTATACTACAATTTATTAGAAATTATCATATCATTAATTTGTGATAATAATCCAATTAAATGTGGTATGTCTTTGGTTTTGTTGATTAATCTGTGGAAAGCACATTTAAATGTAGGATAAGGTGCTATATAAATAAAATTATTATTATTATGTCACAAAGAAATAAAAAGAATAAAATAATTTGAACGTAGGCTTTGCGGCCTAGGAAACAAGTTATCTGAACTATTCTATAACATTTCAATAATTATTTAAGGCTCTATTGCGGATCTTTCTGATTATAAAAAATGTCATTAGGATAGCAATTGACGAGAAGAATTCATAATTAATTGGAGAATTTGAGGGTCCCCCTAGACTGCCTCTTTATTTTGCACCATTTGGCTCCAAAACTGATAATCAGCACATCATCATCTCATAACAAGCTTAAGTTTCGAGTTTGGTATTTTTCTGTCCAGCTGTTTTCACTTTAGACTGTCTTCAGGAAACTGTGACACACAGACACACACACACAGACAGACACACACCCATCATCAAGATATTGATGTTTTCGTTATCAGGGGACCCTAAAACGTGGAGATGGTTTGAAAACTTTTTGATGAATCTAAAGATTTCGGTTCTCGCTCTCATTGACGATAGGTTATGGTGGGGGGCCGGACGCATAGCAAAAAATAAGGATATTCAATTCAGTCAATTCAATTTGGTTCCAGGAGGGAAATTTGGTTTGTCAGCAAGTTTTACAAAGAGACCATGATGTCACATTGAAAAGTCACCACACAGAACACAGTGTCAGGTATGTGTGTCAGAGGATCACCTGAGGTACGCAAAAACCTGCTGGGATGAGAGGAGACGTCCAATGAGGGCAATTGAGACAGAGAAGCTCCGCCCTTTCCTGGCTCAGACAGTATAAAAAGAGGAGGGAGTAACAGCCTGTGTGGAGCTCTCTAACTTTATTATATTTATTTGCTTGGCAGCTGCTTTTATCCAAAGTGACTAATGAAAGAGGTAAACATAAGTATCATCAGGCTTGGGCCTGTTTGTTCAGCAAGTATAGTAGGACTGGAAACAAACGTTGATTGCCACAGGTGAAAAGATGTAATAACTAATACATTTGTAATCATAGATTAACAATCGATAAAGCAATTAAACTTAATGTAATAACAAATTACCTGGCAATATGAAATATCACAGAATAAAGCTTTTTTTTTCATTAATTAGATAGATATTCAACGAAGAAATGGGTCTCCAATTGCTTCTTAAATACGTTGAGGGAGTCCTTTACTTATGGTGTAGCTATGCATTTCTCAGGTAGGCCCTTTACTTTGTCGTCTACATCTGTCCATAGGGTAAAAGGGCGGTGGTCTCATTTGGCACCAAGAGCCTTAGATTCTGAGTTCCCTTCTTGAAGTAATGGCTTGCCTCTCAGGCTTTTTAGGACCTAGAGCTCAGTGCTTTGCTTGGATCAGATTGGATCTCAGGTTTTCTGCTCCTCAACTAGAGGCAGCGGGCTCATCAGTTTTCCTGGTTGCAGCAAGAGAGACAGAAAGGATTTGTTTCAGTGACTTTCAATCATTTTTCGAGTAGTTTGCTCAGGAGTTTCCTCAGAGTTCCTTTGAGGGTGCCACCGTAGAGAAGTGTCCAAGAGAAAATCCCCAGATGGATGACTGTAAGTAGTTTTAGGTAGATGCATAACTTCTCCTGATTGGATTAAAGTCACTTCCAGTTACAAATGAAGTGTCTCCTCACAGAGGCGAGTTCTTCTGTCCATCACATTGTAATTTCTTGAATTGCAGCTCTTTGTCATTGCTTGAGTTCATTTCATAAACTTTGGCTTAAGAGGCTTGCATGGGGGGCCTCTGGAGAGATGTCAGGTCACCTCTGATTTTCACCTTTTTTCATGAGAATGAATTCCAGGTAGATCTTGGGCATTAGCTGAAGTTTGGAATGCAAATGTTGGGGTTTATGCAGTTGGGATGTTTGCTAACTCTGCTGCCACAACAGGGGGCCTGGTGTGCCACAAACGCCTAGCAGAATGGACCCTTTGTCCTACAGAAGTACCCACAAATGGGCAGATTTTATTTTATTTTTTTTTGGTATCAGCAATCTGAAATAACCAGGAAGTGCATGGTGCTGACGTCACACCAATGAGCACTCATGGCTGTCCCTTGTAAAAGAGACCACAAAAACAAGAGAAAGGTTTGGGGTTCCACCCCGTATATTGTAAAACAACGCAATGAAGCAAACTGTTACTACTCAAAGGACTGAGTCCAAAATAGGGACTGAATGGGGAAGGTAAGTGGGCTGGCTTTATAGGTGGTGGAAAGAAGAAGGAGGGGTCCAATGGGGCACCACAGAAAACTGTAGTCCCGTTGGGCATCTTTGTCTGCGTCCCATAGGTGCAGCCATGTGTTGTTATAGGGAATTTCTTTACCTACTTTGAGAGGCTTCTGCCTGACCTGAAGGTACTCCTTTGTGCAGAGTCCTAGAACTGGACAGTACTCCCATGTCCAACATAAATGCACTTGTTAGAAGAGAATTGGGAGAAAAGAAAAATAAAAATAAAGAAGGAAGGATTTATTTATTAACTACAAATAAATAAACAGTGACAGGTGTTTAGTGTAGTTGTGTCGAGGGTTTTGGGGCCTAAGACCTTCCCTATCTATCTATCTATCTATCTATCTATCTATCTATCTATCTATCTATCTGTCTATCTATTCTATCTATCTATCTATCTATCTATCTATCTATCTATCTATCTATCTATCTATCTATCAATCTATCTATCTATCTATCTATCTATAATCTATCTATCTATCTATCTAGTCTATCTATTGTCACAAACTCCACAAAGAGCCCATAGCAAGCGTTTGGGGCAGCCACCCATATATTTTGTAAATAAGTAAATGATAGCACTGATGTACACAAACTGGAGTCCAGAACAGAACTGAGAGAATAGGGAAAAGGTGGAGGCTTTTAAAGGTCAGGGTAGGACAGTGACGTCAAAGGGACCGGGATCGGAAAGGTCTTCAGCCATAGGCTCGAGCCCGGACGTTACATCTAGAGGGGCCGGAGCCCGGCAAGGCCCTCCTCTTATAGGTCCGAACCCGGAAGTGACATCCAAAACAGGGCTAGGTGGAACTTCCCTGTGAATGGTCTGCAGGAAAGCGAGAGAAAAAGAGTCAGTACACTCTACCATATCAAGCTTTGGCACATCTATCCTTGGCCAGTTTGGCCCATTCCTCTTTGCAAGCACCTCTCAATGCTCCATCAGGTTGGATGGGAAGCGTCGGTGCACAGCCATTTTAAGATCTCTCCAGAGATGTTCAATCGATTCAAGTCTGGGCTCTGGCTGGGCACTCAAGGACATTCACAGAGTTGTCCTGAAGCCACTCCTTTGATATCTTGGCTGTGTGCTTAGGGTCGGTGTCCTGCTGAAAGATGAAACCGTCGCCCCAGTCTGAGGTCAAGAGCGCTCTGGAGCAGGTTTTCATCCAGGATGTCTCTGTACATTGCTGCAGTCATCTTTCCCTTTATCCTGACTAATCTCCCAGTTCCTGCCCGCTGAAAAACATCCCCACAACATGATGCTGCACACCATGCTTCACTGTAGGATGGTGCCAGGGTTTCCTCCAAACGTGACGCTCTGGCATTCACACCAAAGAGCTCAATCTTTGTCTCAACAGACCAGAGAATTTTCTTTCTCATGGTCTGAGACGTCCTTCAGGTGCCTTTTGGCAATTCCAGGTGGGCTGCCATGTGCCTTTTACTAAGGAGTGCAAAGTGAGGTCAGTAGGGGAGTGAGGTCTGGAAACATAAGTGGAACCTGGTTGGGGTTTTGTTTGGTCTTTCCTTCGGATGATCTGCAGATGAGGGGAGAAAAGACATTAGTGCACTTCGTCAGCCCCTGAGCTGGCGTTTTACCCTTAGTTAAGCCCATTGACTGCTTCCCATGTGCACATGTGTGACACTCTGCATAGCAACACCCAGACACATGATACTCAAGGGGATATCCCAAAAATAGCCATGGCCACTGAAAATGGTGCTGAAGCGTGAATTATTTTCAAATCTAAGAACAATACTCTGAGACTGAAAACGAATATTAGAAGATTTGGGTACTCCGATAATACAAAACCTAAAATATCAAAGTTTGCAGGATACTGTTTGCAGTGGGGTACCATTGTTAATTTATTTATGCATATTCCATGGTTTAAACACTCCAATTTACAGGTTTCTGAAACCCTAGATTCTGAATCTTTCATTAGATTTTTGAATGAAATCTTACTTTTGTTGTTATGCATTATACTGCGTCGTATTCACCAACATTTTAGGTATCCTGTTGTTCAGGCTGTTCCATGTTGTGAGAGGTCGTGGACTACTGGTAAGGAGACTCAATGGGGTTAACAGGTCATGACTGCTGATACTTCTCCAACTGAGCTTCTGGATTCCAAAAGCCTTTTTTGATGATTTGGCCTTTCATTTAAACAAGCCTTTTTCTATACTGGATTTTTTTCAATCATTCATTTTGGCTTTGGTTACGGTATGCCAGTCTTTTTAGTTTAAGCTTCTTTGGTGACATGTTTTTTACGATCTCCTTTTAAAAAAACCTTCTTTGCTAGAGTGCTTACATAACAGATACGGTACCAAATCACAACACCTTTAACCCAAAAGAATCAGGTCTATAGTTTTCACAACAGGGAGAGAATAACCACCTGAAACCCCTGGCGCAAAAGAAAACACAAATTCAAAACACAAAAAAAATAGAGAAACTTGCCTCAAAGATGCAGCTGAAAAAATAAATAAAAACAAATAGGAAAACCTTAAACAACAGAAAAAAAGTATAAATATGGAAAACCCACAATGCATAATACAAGAATGAGAGCTTAATGTCTCAGCACTGGGATGAGTCGTCTCAATTCTTCATGATGGCAGGGCACTGAAGCTACTACTACTACTACTACTACTAAAGACATATATAATTAAGTATTACAAAAAGAAAGGATATTGTGGCCTGCAAGGGGAACTTCAGCTCCCCAATACAGACAGACCACAGACACAAGTTCAAGATAGAACAACATAAGCATTATTGTCTTTTTCGTGGGAAACTCTTCAGTGCTTCCCACACCGCAGCCACAGAACAAATCACAGTGATAAAGCAGCACACAGCATTGCCTGCTCTTGTTTCTTCTCTTTCTTCTTCTCCTCTCCTCTCTCCTCTCTCCACCTTCACTCTTCCTGGTGAGTATCATCCTCCTTCCTTCCACCTCTTGCTCCTAGAGCAGTGGCAGCTTCCACCTTTAACCCCGCACCCGGGAGTACTTCCGGTGACCAGTTAGCGTGGTCCTTGTGAGGCACAAGCCACACGAAGAAGGGGCTCTATACGCTCCTGCAGCACCCCCTGGTGCCACCCATGGACCCAAAAAGGCAACTCCCAAGGACCCCTGTGGGAATACACAGTGTTGTAGCAACCCAGGGAGCTGCCATCTAGCCCTCTAGGGGAAGTAATGCCCTTTACAGGTTCTCTCCCTCTTTCTCCTTCCAATATATAGGCATCCTGGCTGGGAAAGCGCCTTGGCCGTCCACCACACCTATATAATACCTTCAGAAAGATTTCAGCCCCCTTCATTTCTTCACATTTTTGGTATGTTGCTAAAATCATTTAAATTAATTTTTTTCCATCCTCAACCTTGGCACATTGGTACACGCTTTTGCCCTCATTTTGAACAATGGCAACCACAGACTCAAAGGGTAGAAGAAAGCCGGTATCTTATGAAGCCATGAAACCCACCTGAGGAATCACAAACACCTGTGACACCAATTGTCCCAAACACTACGGTGCCCTAAAACTGGGGGACCAGATAGAAAAAGTGTTATGTGACCGAAATGTGTGCAAATCCCCTTAAATGAAAGTCTGACGTGTGTACTTTAATCACAAGTCTGAATTGTTTGATTTGTGATTTTATGGAGCAGAGGGGAAATCAAGGAACAAATGTGTCTTTGTCCCAAACATTAAGGAGAGAATTGTACTTAATAAATAAAGCCATTGCATTCCTTGGCCTCCCTAACCCCCAAATGGATGCCTCGGTTATCTTTAAGGGCAAAGGAACAGCTGAAAAAAAAATTGAAATTCTCAGATCATGGCATAGTTAACATCAGTTTCTGCGTCAGTCACGTCCAAACTAATAAAACATTTTATGAATAAAACGGGATACCTAAATTGCTGCTAATGTCCTGAACTCTTCCTTGAAAAAACGGGACGTCTGCTCCAATCATCATCCCCACCTCGGCCACTCGCCCTTCCTCTCCAAGTCAGCCCCCCACTCCTCCCAGCCCTTCCATGTTCCTCTTCTCTTCTCGTATAAACATTCATATTGATGAAATTTGCATGATTGAAAAATGAGGGCACAGGTAACAATTTCACATAAATGAGTATGAGGAGTCGTTTCGCCTGTTTGAAGTTTTCAGTTCTTTTGTGTCAACTCTGGAAGATTTCATTAACCTTCACAATGGCGCAGATGACAAGAGTACATCACAAATGTTTGTGCTAGACAAGATTAATGCATACACTATTCCTCTTGATAAGATCATTTGTTAAGGAATTGATGAAGGACAGCGTAACGTCCCCCTCTGTGTAATGAGTTTTCCATTTTTATTTTTTATTTTTAATTAATGTTATCTTTAACTGCCTGCCTTCGCGTGAGATGGCTCCCCTCCCAGCAGGTGTTTGCAAGCAGAGCTTAGGACCCTTGGTTACACATAGAAATCTGTCAAAGACGGGCCTACGGCCTCAACCTGAATCCTAAATTTAGGAGTTTGGTCGTTCACAGTCACAGCACTCAAACCATGCAACAAAGTGGACTGAAAAATTAAAACAATGAAAAAATAAATACAATGAGAGTGACAAGCATCAGCATAAAACAAGACACTGTTGCTTTAAGAGCTTTGGTGATGGTAATTCCCCATTGAACCAGGGGTTGGCACTGTTGTCTAATACTTTCTCTCTTCCTCCACTCTGCAAAAATGGAAGATTGACAGCCATTCCACTGCTGACATCACCTCCGTTGTGGACCCGCCCTTCCTGCCTCGATCCCATATAACCAGAACACAGCCTTCTTTGTATCAGTTCTGAAGAGACTTGGTTAAAATCTTTGGTAAAAGGATCAACCATTCTTTTTTAGTCTTACATTATACTCAGGCATGTTTCTCTGTGTCGGTCTCCTCTCCTTACAATGTCTAGTCCCAGGGGTGTCGAATTGCAGGCCTGGAGGGCCGCAGTGGCTTCAGGTTTCTATTCTGACTCTTTCCTAATCAGTGACAAGTTTTCACTGCTAATTAACTTCTTTTTCCCTTCATTTTAATAGCCCTGTTTTGAAGGAGTCAGTCCTCTAAATTGATTATTTTCTTCATTAAATGACAGCCAAACAGAAATGAGACGTGAAATGAGCCGACAGATGATCAGGTAAACTGGGGCTACAAGTGGCAACTGATTTCACTCTAGTCAGTTTCAAACTCCAGTCCTGGAGGGCCGCAGTGGCTGCAGGTTTTCATTCTAACCCTTTTCTTAATTAGTGACCTGTTTCTGGTGATAATTTTTTGAATACGTTTTTATTGACTTGTTTTTCAAGAATTGTTCCCCAGATTTTCTTTATCGTTCCTCTGAATTGCTTAATTCCTTTCCTTAAACAGAAATGAAATGTGACGTGAGTGAGCCAACAGAAGACAAATGGTGCAAACGCACAAAAATGTTGCGTATGCCCGTTTCCACGGTCACATCGCAATGTATAAAACGTAAACTTGGCGTAAAGCCACGCACATTTTCACACCAGCTCAATCCCTGGCATACGCAAGTTCTCTGCTCGGTTTTGCAAACTGGCGGCACCCAGCGTCAAAGCAGTGCTTTTTGTTCCAGTGTGGTTTCCCTTTCTTTTTAGATCTACATCCCTGATGCAGGTTTATCAAATACACTGTAATTTAACGCAATATTGTTGATTAGTTTAAGACATCTGATTGTAATTAACCCGTAACAATATAATGGTCCACGGAATGGAAACACTATTCCAAATACCATAGCTGCTTTAGCGTTGTTCCTCTCACTGCACCTTCTTTTTCTTCTTTTAGCTGATCCCGTTAGGGGTTGCCACAGCGGATCATCTTTTTCACATTACTCTCACTGCACCACTCGAGTATTTATATCACCGTATCTGAGTGTGGAATCACAGCTCTACAGCAGCTGATCGGAAAGAGAATTATTGGTATACAGCATCAAGCAAACACCGCCTCAGCCATGCGCACAGTTTATTTGAACTGCTGTCATGCAGCAAACACTTCAGAGTCTTTCCTGTACGGACGTCGCGGCTCAGAAACAGTTTCATCCCAAGAACTCTAAATGCACTGAATCAGTCCATCAAGTGCTCCTTGTAGAACAGTTTGTACTTATAAGTACAATTACCTCACTGTAAACTTGCGTTACAGTTATAATATTGCACAACCTGAGCCACTTTATAAAGAGCGTATTTACAAATGATAACAATATAATTTTTAAGATGAAATGCAGCAAAATATGTTTATTACATTATACAGAAAAAATGTTAACATCAGTTAAATAATCCATATTGTTAATAATTAAACATGTGAGGTCACGGTGGCGCAGCGCTAGCTAGTTCAGAGATTATTCCTGCCTCGCGTTGTATTCTTGCTGGGGCTGGCGTGACACTGGAAGGATAGATGGGTAGAATAATTAAACATGTACTATGAAGATATTTCAATGTTCCTTTAAGGTTTTGAAGAATCGGTGTTCTCAGCTTACAGATGGCTTAACATCTATTACAGAGTTGATTGTCTGGTGATTGGGTACTTGGAGAAACAAAAGGAAGGAAAGGAATTGGGGGTTCAAATGTTTGAAAGAGACAGTACTGCTGCAAAAAATTATTTCATCGAAGGTCGCACATGGCGCAGCAAACATCTTGCATGAGGCAGGAGCAATCATTGCACCACCGTGTTCCCATGTTTAATAACAAGCTTTAATTCCTATCATCATGAAAATGATATCAAATATACAGTGGGGCAAAAAAGTATTTAGTCAGCCACCAATTGTGCAAGTTCTCCCACTTAAAAAGATGAGAGAGGCCTGTAATTTTCATCATAGGTATACCTCAACTATGAGAGACAAAATGAGAAAAAAAATCCAGAAAATCACATTTTCTGATTTTTGAAGAATTTATTTGCAAATTATGGTGAAAAATAAGTATTTGGTCACCTACAAACAAGCAAGATTTCTGGCTCTCACAGACCTGTAACTTCTTCTGTAAAAGGCTCCTCTGTCCTCCACTCGTTACCTGTATTAATGGCACCTTTTTGAACTCTTTATCAATATAAAAGACACCTGTCCACAACCTCAAACAGTCACACTCCAACTCCACTATGGCCAAGACCAAAGAGCTGTCAAAGGACATCAGAAACAAAATTGTAGACCTGCACCAGGCTGGGAAGACTGAATCTGCAATAGGTTAAGCAGCTTGGTGTGAAGAAATCAACTGTGGGAACAATTATTAGAAAATGGAAGACATACAAGACCACTGATAATCTCCCTTGATCTGGGGCTCCACGCAAGATCTCACCCCGTGGGGTCAAAATGATCACAAGAACGGGTGAGCAAAAATCCCAGAACCACACGGGGGGACCTAGTGAATGACCTGCAGAGAGCTGGGACCAAAGTAACAAAGGCTACCATCAGTAACACACTACGCCGCCAGGGACTCAAATCCTGCAGTGCCAGACGTGTCCCCCTGCTTAAGCCAGTACATGAGCAGGCCCTTCTGAAGTTTGCTAGAGAGCATTTGGATGATCCAGAAGAGGACTGGGAGAATGTCATATGGTCAGATGAAAAAAAACTTTACTCGTCGTGTTTGGAGGAGAAAGAATGCTGAGTTGCATCCAAAGAACACCATACCTACTGTAAAGCATTGGGGTGGAAACATCATGCTTTGGGGCTGTTTTTCTGCAAAGGGACCAGGACGACTGATCCGTGTAAAGGAAAGAATGAATGGGGCCATGTATCGTCAGATTTTGAGTGAAAACCTCCTTCCATCAGCAAGGGCATTGAAGTTGAAACGTGGCTGGGTCTTTCAGCATGACAATGATCCCAAACACACCGCCCGGGTAACGAAGGAGTGGCTTCATAAGATGCATTTCAAGGTCCTGGAGTGGCCTAGCCAGTCTCCAGATCTCAACCCCATAGAAAATCTCTGGAGGGAGTTGAAAGTCCGTGTTGCCCAGCGACAGCCCCCAAAACATCACTGCTCTAGAGGAGATCTGCATGGAGGAATGGGCCAAAATACCAGCAACAGTGTGTGAAAACCTTGTGAAGACTTACAGAAAACGTTTGACCTCTGTCATTTGCCAACAAAGGGTATATAACAAAGTATTGAGATGTACTTTTGTTATTGACCAAATATTTTTTTTCCACCATAATTTGCAAATAAATTCTTCAAAAATCAGACAATGTGATTTTCTGGATTTTTTTTTTCTCATTTTGTTTCTCATAGTTGAGGTATACCTATGATGAAAATTACAGGCCTCTCTCATCTTTTAAGTGGGAGAACTTGCACAATTGGTGCTGACTAAATACTTTTTTGCACATCTCAGTATTTAAATTATTCAGAGGTCTGTAATATCACGAATGTAATGGATTCTGTGTCCTGTCAGAGGAAGAGAAAGCCCGTTTAAGAAGCACATAGTGATTCACACACATAGAGCACATAGAAGAACAAATACAAAACAAAGCATTTGACATGCTACTTTAGTTATGATGGTATTTGAGAAACTAGTAAACAATTTTAAGATGAAGTTTATGATGTTCTAGTTTAATGACAAAATAAACTACGCGATTAAAGTGGAAATTTTGAGATTAAAGTTGACATTTTTCCCACTGTGTCCCTTTTTTTTTTTTTCTTTTCTCTGTATCCTAATAAGCTTTTATGTGACACTCAGACGGTGGGCTACGATTCGCCTTTTCATGGCGACTTTGATATCTGACAACTTCTTTTTTATTTCGGGCACTGTGCGACTTTGTGAACTTGAGCTTTCGACACTCTATGTCATTCGATCAACTTCTTTTTGTTGTTTATACCACTGTTTAAACCAACAAATAGTACGTTTTTTCCTTGGCCTCCACTTTTTTATAATTTTATCATTTTATCATTTTATTATTCTGTTTCTTAAAATAAGTGGGCTTTTAATTATCTTATTGTAAGTTTAAAGATTGGATGCCACCTCTTACAACAAAGAAAGGAACGGTAAATAAAGTAAGACCCTTACCGAAATTATTTGATTAATTACCAGTATTGCTGAATGCAAAACTGATAATTAACTAACCAAGTAAAAATGTATCTTTCTATTTCCCAGATTTATTGGTGTCCCCCTGGGTGGGTATGATAAATCACATTTTTTTCCTACACGTTCCTTTTCAATAACAACTCACCATTAGAGAAGTTTATGCCTGGAGCATTTCTCTGTTTGACTCGCATCTGAAAAGACGTTTTGACAATCTTTGTCAACATCTTTGCCTTACATTATATGGGGTCACAGATGTGACCCAAATCTTTTTCAGAAAATTTAACTTGGCCCTTATTGGTCAGTAAAGGTGTGGTAAGACAAGTCCAAGGGGATGTTTCAATGGATTCATTTACTGAAGCATTTTAATGGTGTTAGCACAATCTATTTTAGCTCAGCCTTGAGCACTGATCACTCGCTCTCTCCGGGACCCCCGACCACGCTGACCTTCCTTTTCCTGAGCTTGCTGGCTCGTCCACTCACTCCCCAATGCTGCTCTCTCATTCTCCGGCTGTTCCTTTGTTTACCATTCTTTTTCTTTTTTTTCTTTCCCCTATACACTCGTGCTCCTATTATATATAATGGGGACGTGGCTCAGGTGTGGCAATTAGCAGTTCCCGGCATCAATTATGGATGTGGATGACTCCTCACCTGTGCACTTAAGTGAGGACCACCCGCATCACGAAGTGCCCGGGAACCACTCCAGCCACACTACCAGGCCCCCTCTTTAAGCTGTGAGTGAGGCAATTAGCTGTTTAAAAAAATAAATGGCCTTTTCAATCTGAGTTGTGGACCCGCTACACCACAGGAAGGAGGCTTCAATTTCCACTTAGAGCGACCCATTGGACAGAGCGCCACAGAACGACCCTTGCTTTTTTGACAAGTGAAAGAGCTTATTGTTTTGTTGGGTATTGTGGCCAAGTGGTCCTTTAATTGTAACCTAAAGGCATAATTTTTGATTTGGACATTCGCATTAAATGGGACGACCTGATTTTAGTGGTCGCAGAAACATTAAGATTCACGCTATCCGAGGATGGTGGTTTGTTTAGTTTATTGTGGGGACCCCACAAACACATGCAGTCTTGAGTCGGCACGCACACACACACAGACACTGAAAAGCTGCACAATAAACTGATAAACAATAATGAACATATTAATCAAATAATGAAAAAAAACACAATACTACAAAAAACGCAATGCAAAGGCCTTCCCCAGTTCCTCGACGGTTATAATTATCTATATACACTACACAATGAACAATTAAAACTAACCACAAAATCCAACACAGTCCAGTCCAGTATAAAAGGAGCAGGTGATGATGAATAGGTGAAATGAAATCCCTTTGAACAGCCCTCTGAAAGAAATGTAAAGTTTTGTCCTACCAGGTTCCCATTGCAGAGTGAGGATTGAAGGTGATTGGAAGCCCCCTAGACAAAGACAAAGCCAACAAAGACAAATTCACACCGACAAACAGGCACAAGACAGCACATACACTACCAAACAGACATTTTAGAACAGCGGTTCTCAATCTGGGGGGCAGTAACAAAAAAGGGGGCACGAATGTTGCCATATGTGGCGTAATAGATAGATAGATAGATAGATAGATAGATAGATAGATAGATAGATAGATAGATACTTTATTAATAATTTCGCTATTCATAGGGAAATTTTAAACTTGTAACGGTGAATCGGCAGCAAAAAATATAGGAATACATTTTATTAGGGTTTCAAAAAAACATTAGGGGGGCGCGATTAAAACTGTTATGAAAACTCGGTTCGCAAATGCTTAAAGGTTGAGAAACGCTGTTTTAGAATATCTCAGTGTTTACAGTTTTTCTTCTAATTTATATCAGCTGAAATGCAACGAATGTCCTAAAATGGTGCAAACAAAATCAGTGAACTGTCAGAAGTTTAAATTTAAAGTTTAGGTTAGCAAAAACTGAAAATAAGGAAACTTCAAAATATTACAAATGGGCCTTCTTCAGGGAACGACTAATAGGTTACCACCTACAGATGTTCTGCAGCAATTAAAGCAAATAAAGCCTTGTGAGTTGAAGCAAACAATTTGAAACAAACTGAATCATTTGAGTTCTATTTTTGAACTGAGCAGAGGGGGATATCAATTTGTCCACAACATTATATAGGGCACTGAATCTTCATATGACCAAACCCTACAAAGGGAAGGCCAGGTAATCTGTTGTGCCCATTTTCATGTTAAGATGTGTAGTCAGGACCTTCTCCTTTGTCCCACCGCGCCATTGGTCAGATGTCACAATGTGATTTGGGACGACGAAGGCCAGCCGCAGCTTGCTTTTTGGAGGTCTACCATTAGCAGGCCTTCTCCACAGCAGCATTTTGCACCTTGAAGCAATAAACCCTCACCTTGTGATTGCCCTTTTCATCTCATTACCACCTCCTTGGCATCTCGCTAATGCGCAGTTCACACGGCATTTCATACTTTGCAGAGACCGGTGTGACCTCCTTCATAGAAGAATCTAAATGAAAGTTAGCACCTTGCTTTGCTAACACATTTTTTTTTTTGAGAGAGTGGAGTCTGGCAGAGGAACTGCACATTTTGGGTGCTTTGGTTTTTTTAAAAAGCAACCACACTTTTTCACTTCAGGGTAAAAAAGAAGTGCCACCAATTGAGTTAATAATATTAACAGATTTGCTCAACTGGTGTGTGAATAAAATATTGTGAAGTAGCTCGTGCTACTAATGCAAGTCCATCTTGCAATAAACATATTGGTTTATCTGAAAAAAAAAGAAAAAAAAATCCTGTAAATGCATGTCTCAGCAGTGCCAAATGTTTGCAGAAAAGCTTCCAAAGCACAGCTGCTGTTTTCATGGATTACACTTGGATTGACCGCATTGGTCAAAGATGTCTGCTGCCATCCCATTAAAAAAAATGAGTTTTCTCTTTTCAGTAAGCCAGAAGTTGTTTTCACTAGAGCCACTTTAGTAGGTCGCAGACCGCCATGGGATATTGACAGAGTCACTTTTACCGTCAGTATAAAGAATCCGAGGGACTTCTTAGCCATTACAAAATATGTCAAACTCACAGAACAATGTAAGCGGAAGAGAAAGCAAGGGAAAAAATAAGCAATCCGGCCTCACGGTATGACTGAACAGAAGCCAGTAAGATTGTGGGGGGCACAATGTGTGGTAAAATAAAATTCTATGACCTAAAAAGATAATAATGTCACCCACCCAGACCCACTCACTCACTTTCTTGTGCCACCCTGACTACGGGGACGGACCCCACGTGTCTATGGCAGTGCACTGAAAAGGCCAGCTGTGGGAAGTGCAAGGAATGGACAGAGAAATAAACAAATAAATAAAAATCCAACCTTGTTACAAGATGTACAATTAACTTTTGTTTAAAGGTATTTTTAGAAGCACTGAATGTAATTAAAGTCAAACTCTTACACGGCAACAGCCAATGGAAACTTATGGCTGCTGCTCCTAATCATTCATCCATTTTTCAGCAGCTGCTTTGTCTAATTCAGGGTCTCCGCAGAATCATAGCCTGGCAAAGCAGTCCCTCGATAGACTCCTACACACCTAGGCATACATCTGCCTGACTTAAAAAAATGCCTATTATATAGTGCCTTTCATACCTCATATTATCTGTATGACAGGCTAAATACCCGTGCTTCACAACGGAGAAGTAGTGTGTTAAAGAAGTTATGAAAAAGAAAAGGAAACGTAACATGATTGTCCATTGACAATTGTCGTAGGCTTATTTTAGTATTGAGAGTGAAGCTGATGATTGTAAAGAGTTTAATTTATGATTATAAATGCTGTGTATGAGAAACGCACATTTTTAGAATGTAAGGATCTCTTTGTAAACGACATTTGCAGTTCTGCCCTCGGGCTGTAAAATGACCAATCTGTCTGCCGAGCTCACTCTTGAGCATGCGACGTACAGATGGCCATGTGAGAAGCAACCTTGTGTCAAGTCAATGCCGACCTTTTTTACAGTCTGGCCCTGTGACTTATTTATTATCATAGCGAAGCAGAGCCTTACTGGAAACTGGAGGTGTTTGAATTGGAATGGGAGGTCAGAGGGTATGAGAAGGATGCGAGGAATAAATCCAGTCTCCCCTGAGTCCAGTTCCAGTGAAGACAGTGGCCTCAATGAGGTTCTTGTGCAGAGATTTGATCTGAAGCCTGGTGCCGTTACAAAATTTTGGTGCTTGTAAGTTTCATAGTAACATAATTGGTGCGCCAACCTTCAAAAGTAGAGTATGTGGAGGCCTGCCTGGAGGATTAAGAGTGTGAAGAAACCAAATGAAAAGGCAGGAGTCACCAGCAGGAAGATGGGAAGCAAGGCCAACAATAACAGGCTTGAAGCAGTGGAGTAAGAAGAAGGGAGTAGTGGAAAGTATGGAAGTGAGTGAGGAGGCACATGAGTGTGGGATGTCGATAATGTATATAGGCAGGGAGTCAACCACGTGGTAGGTGCGCAGACAGTGGCCGTGCGGAAAAAAAGAAGGGGGACCAGGGGTGGCCCTTGTGTGTCTCTGCTGTGAAATAAATCCTCTGTTAACAGAAATAAGGAATGAAACCGCCAAAAGGAGAGGTCAGTTACAAAAGTTCCTTACAGCATAATGGTGAGAACCGCCAAAAAGAAGACGTTATTTTCGAAAGTTTGTTACGGGGCACTGTGCAAAATGAAACATACTGTATTTAACATTTGTAAGTACAGTGTAAAGGATGAGCATGGGAAATTTGGACTTCCTACATATATTGGAAGTCGCAGAAACAGTGAGGAGGGGTTTCCCCTATCTATATATACAGTTTAGGGGGTACACCCGTTTCCCCACCATGGGTGTTGCAATAGGACATGATACATACCTAACTTTTGTATACTGCAGGGAATGAGCACGCAAAATTTCAGCGTCCCACCTTGTTTTGTCTTGGTAGAGTAATATATTGCTCTACTTTCTCCTATTGTATTATTAATATGTAGCCTTTGACAGAATGCCTAATCTCACAGACTTACCACTGTTTATAAGGTATTATAGTATATAACTTATCCCCACCTTCCCTTCTATATCTATAGGCAATTAGGTGTAGTAAAAAGACAAACAGGAATTAAGTTACACATAAAATAATGTATTATTGGTAATATTCATAAATAGTAACAATATGCAAAGTACATTTGAATATAGGCAACCATACAACCTGAGTAAATGTTGATGTGTAGTTTCAGGCAGCACACAGACTTGTTAGTTATTTAAAATGTCTCTAGTTAAGGCATCATTGGTGCTCAGCTTTCTTCAGAACAGGCTGTATGCCAGTTCCAATATGGCTGCTAAGCTGTGGTCTCCATTGTGTTGTCCTTTCAGTTCATGGTGTGATGGTCTTCATCAGTTTGGTAAGAGAGATACTTCTTCATCATATGTTGGTTAGTAAGAGAGAGAGATTGTGAGGTTAAACAAGTAAATTTATAGATGTTCTGTGCAACCCCAATAGGACATCATGGTACTTAAAAGCTTCTGATCCAAGCCAATTCCAAACAGCCATACTTCAGACCAATGGGGGAAACAGAACATCTTAACACCTGCCACCCCCCAAGACCATATGTTAACATAACCTGGCTTTCTTGCGGGTGTTGAAAGACTTTAGCAGAGAAACACTCGGCAAACTGGTTTAAGGCACATCCTCCAAATCCTGTCGTAACATTCAACAAGACCCATTCCTTGGGTTGTAAACATGAATGCTTCTCACTAATATTATATTGCTTTGCCTAAATTACAAATAAAGACATACAAAATATTTATCAATTTATATGCAAAATCTCACATCACGACACACCTATATGGAAAGTGGGAGAATTAGTGGTGAGTCAGTGAGAGATGCCCTTCAGGTCAGTTAATTTGTTTATCAATGTAGGTGTCTTTCATGTCATACTGCCTGACTGAGATCTGGCTATCCAGTTCTTATAATAAAGAGTACTAAGGGGGCTCTGCCCCCTGCTCGCTTCGCTGCCAACCCCGTGAGGGCACTACGCGCTAGCCACTTTGAGTCTCTGCTGGTCGCGTATGGGTAAGTGGATGTACAATTTAAACAGATTTTTATTTTCATGGGAACTATTCATCCAGCCATCCATTATCCAACCTGCTATATCCTAACTACATGGTCACGGGGGGTCTGCTGGAGCCAATCCCAGCCAACACAGGGTGCAAGGCAGGAAACAAACCCCAGAAAGGGCGCCAACCCACCGCAGATGGGAACTATTACATATGCATAACATAACTAACTATTTTACATTGCATCGAGTAATTAACTGTAGTAAAAAATAGTAAAACGTAATAAAATTATGTTTCATGTTGCATTAGAGGTATTCGTTGAGTTATATGTTTTCGTTCTGTTTGGCTTTGAAATTAACACGCAAATACTTTTTAAACTTCTCTCTTTGATATCTATGCCTTTCGAAACTATTATCGCTGACAATTCATCACATGTTGGTTTATTCTACATAATCTTTCAGATTCATCTAGAAATCCAAGAAAACTTCTTTGTCCGTGTTTTTCAGATGAATTTCGCGTAAAGTGCGATACTTTTAGAGATTTAGATTTGTATCCATTATTGGCTGTAGAATTTTCGAATACATCTGATTGTTTAACTCTTTCGATTCTATGTTGCATCGCTTCTCCGTGATCATAAATATAAACCTGATCGAACTGTGGTTTCTTTGAAATTAAACTTGTCGTAGCTTTAATTGTTGAGGGACCACAGATTCTCATAGCGTATGGTTCTTTATTGTGTGAATCTATGCTTTGAGCATTGAATGTTGCAAACACGAACAGATTATTGTAGATTTGGATATTTTGCCTGTAGTGCGTGTGGATTTCACTTTCACCAAACAACAAATCTTTTAATTCTCGCAGATACACCTCTTCATTGTGAAAAAACACTACTTTTCCCTGATGGCAACATAAATTAGTTGATCTACAAGTCTCCGACTTAAAGTTGAAAGCCAAACAATATCTACATACTTCTGCCATATTTTCGATCTCTTTTCGCTGTTTCGTTATTTCACCGAGTAATAATTTCCGTTTTTGAGACTTTCGAATTTCAATACTTTCATAATCTCTAACCTGCTTTGCATGTGTATCGCGCCGTTTTTTTGAACCTCTTTACGACGTTCTATTTTGTTTTCTACTCTTTGTCTTTTATTTCCGTCCCCCCTTGGACCTGATGGTTTTTAATTCCACTTGGTCTGGGCTGATTATTACTTTCCTTATTTTCCGAGTTTGCACTTAGATTATTATTGTTCTTTTTTGAATTCTTTTCTCTCCAGCGCTTTTGAGTCTTTTTTCGATGCGCTGCCCTTTCTTCTTCGCTTAGTCGTTGACGTGTCATCTAGAACGTATAAAATTATTGTCCAGAAAAGGGCTACAGTACATCGAAGGAAACAAATAGATTGTATGTCTAAAAATACTGTCCAGAAAAGCTTCTTTAAAGTATGGAACTGAGGGCTTTTCCTAAACGACTTTAAATGAGGAAAACGTAAAAATTTCTAAGAGCTGAGAACGCAGGAACTGTATCTGATAATAGCATTCACATGAATGAGAGGTGAGAGGGTCAGGTGCGTGGTTGAAAATGGTTGAGAGGAGGATGGGACTTGAAAAAATCTCTTGGAGAAAGCCTTGTTTCATCACAGGATTCTTTTATATAATAGAGAGATATAGACCACCCTCAGGACTGCATCCCACCGACATCAACAGAGAATAAAGAGGACACAAAAGTCAAAGAAGTGCTGTATAAAAAAATTGGCAATGCCCACATGACAAAGAAAGGAAAGTATCTGTTACTTAAAGGGGCAGCAGATGTCCAGCTTTTGGAGTATGAAAATATGGTCAGCCTAGTTATATAGTGCCTTTTCTATCAATCTGTCTATTCAGTGCATCCTGACTTTGACTTCAACCTGATGATCTGTCCATTTCATACAGTAGTCTCTTTTATATCCATCTATTGTACAGTGTGTTTTACATCTGTCACTTATATGCCAGCATTCCACCCAATCATCTACATGGTGTCTACTTATCTATAATGTCTTCTGTAGTGGTCTGCTCTGTCTACCTATCCATCCACAGTGCTGATAGATAGATAGGAAAGGTACAATATAACCTGTCTATCTATCTATCTATCTATCTATCTATCTATCTATCTATCTATCTATCTATCTATCTATCTATCTATCTATCTATCTATCTATCTATCTATCTATCTATCTATCTATCTATCTATCTATCTATCTATCTATCTATCTATCTATCTATCTATCTATCTATCTATTATATTGTTTCTTTCCTAGCTATCTATCCTTTATACAGTATATTGCCTCTGATATCTTTTATATAGGACCATCGCTGTATATTTATAGTGATTTTCTTCTAACTATAAATGTATCTTACTATAACATGCCTTTCTTATCTATCTACCTGTCTATCTGATAGTATCTTTATGGTCCATGCAACTGTTATATAGTGCTGTATTTATCTGTTAAATAGGACCTTTGTTATATATCTCATAGTGCCTTCCTTTTATATCTATCTGTCTTACTGTACATTGTCTTTATTATATATTTACCTATGTATTATAGTGCATTTCTAATCTATCTATCCACCTATGGGCAGAGTGGTGGCGCTGAGGCTAGGGATTTGTGCCGGCAATCAGAAGGTTGCCAGTTTGAATCCCGTAAATGGCAGAAGTGACTCCCTCCATTGGGCCCCTGAGCAAGGCCCTTCACCTGCAATTGTCTGACGTTAACAGGCCTTCATCCCTGCCAGCAGGTCCTCCAACTTGCAGGGAAAACCCAGGGGTTGGTGGCAGCATTGGCACTCCAGCCACTGTAAAAAACCTCCCACTGTTCAGTGAGGTGCGGAGGTGTCACCAGTTGCACAGCTGCACTCTGATCTCAATCCGGGTGGTTTGCCGTGTGGTGGGTGCAGCAACTCACTGTTATCAGCTCACGCTCCCAACCTCTCTCTCTGTCCACCTATATATTATATAGTGCCTTTTTATTTTTTTTATTATACATCTTATAGTGCCTTTCTTTTCTATCTGTCTTATTTTTTATTGCCTTTTTTGCTTATTTGTCTATATTATAATGTCTTTTATGCCCATTAATCTATTATACAGTGACTTTCATACTTTTTATATAGTGTTTACATATCTTTCATATTGTCTTATCCTATATATCTTACTTTGTCTTTCTTACCCATCCACCTATCTTTATTACAGAGTCTTTCTTGTTTGTCCAGTACCTTTTGTATGTTTTATTTGGGACCTTTCTTATCTATCTATCTATCTATCTATCTATCTATCTATCTATCTATCTATCTATCTATCTATCTATCTATCTATCTATCTATCTATCTATCTATCTATCTATCTATCTATCTATCTATCTATCTATCTATCTATCTGTTATATAGTGCCTATCTATCTATCTATCTATCTATCTATCTATCTATCTATCTATCTATCTATCTATCTATCTATCTATCTATCTATCTATCTATCTATCTATCTATCTATCTATCTATCTATCTATCTATCTTTCTGTTATATAGTGCCTATCTATCTATCTATCTATCTATCTATCTATCTATCTATCTATCTATCTATCTATCTATCTATCTATCTATCTATCTATCTATCTATCATAAAGTGCCCTTCAGATCCATTTATCTGTCTACTAGCTGTGTTTCCAGTCTAAGACAGGCTGAAATCTAAGCAATCCGTGTAGACCGCAGCATTAGTGTTTGCAGTGCACCATCTAATGCAATGTATTTTGTAATACATGAAGTAAGAAAAGGCATTGCATTTGTCATTCCAACAGATGGTGCATCACAAATATTTATAGCAATGCATTACTACAAATGTTTGTGATGCACCATCTGTTAGAATGACAAATGCAATGCATATGTCTCCATTATATGCCATTTGATATAGGATTTGTGAAAGCTGTGATAGTGCTTGTGAATGAGCCATCTGTTGGAAATGACAAACACAAAGCATTTTATTACTAAAAATGTTTGCGATGCACCACCTGTTGAAATGACAAATGAAATGCATAAGTCTCTGTTACATTCCAATTGACATTGAATTTGTTAAAGCAGTGTTAATGGTTGTGATGCACTATCTGTTGGAATGACAGGGACAAAGCAACAGGATGGACTCACAGATAGACAGACATGAGTCCTTTAATTAACGACAACAACGGCAACATTTATTTCTATAGCACATTTTCATACAAATGATGTAGCTCAAAGTGCTTTACATGATGAAGGAAGAGAAAAAAGACAAATAAATAATTAAAATCAGAGAACACTAATTAACATTAACATAGAATTTTCTGGCCTGTGAGGACAGAAAAAACAAAAAAAACTCCAGACGGCTGGAGAAAAAAAATAAAATCTGCAGGGGTTCCAGGCCACGAGACCACCCAGCCCCTCTGGGCATTCTACCTAACATAAATGACCTCAATCAGTCGTCATTGTATTCAGGGTTCACATGGAAGAACTTGATGATGACGGTCATGTGAACTTCTGGCCTTTAACCCATCAATGTAGGGACATCACATGCTTTGATCAGGTGGTGGTGGTGCAGATCACAACACCACAGAAAACCAGAAAAGGAACAGAAGAGAAAGTAGGGGTTTTAGAGCCACCATGAATAATGATGATAATTAGTTGAATATACAGAGCATCAGGATTAAACAAAGATGAAGCTACGAGAAAGCCATATTATAATAATAAGTTTTTAGCATTTTTTTAAAGTGCTCCACTCTATTAGCCTGGCGAATTTCTATCGGTCAGCTATTCCTGATTTGAGGTGCATAACAGCAGAAGTTGCCTCACCACTTCTTTAAAGTTCAGCTCTTGGAATTCTAAGCCGACCCTCATTTGAAGATCTAAGGTTACGATTTGGAGTGTAAGGTGAGAGGCGTTCTGAGATATAGGATGGAGCAGATTATTGAAGGCTTTGTAAACCATCAGCAGTATTTTAAAGTCAATTTTAAATGGCACAGGTAACCAGTGTAGTGACATCAAAACTGGGGTGATGTGCTCAGATTATTTTTTAAGAGTTAAGATTCTAGCAGCTGCATTTTGCACTCGTTGCAAATGACTGATGCCTTTATTTGGGTGGTCCTGAGAGGAGTGTGTTACAGTAATCTAGCCGACTGAAAACAAAAGCGTCAACTAATTTTTCAGCATCTTGTAGAGTCATAAGAGGTCTAACTTTAAATTAAGGTTGCTCTCATAGGCCCATTTGCATCTTTCTAATATTCTCTCACTTATCTGTCTCTCACTGTGTCATGACCCAAAAGTAGATCCCCTGTAAGATCTCCCACCACCTCATTCTTGGCCTTAAGTCTGCCGGTCGTGTCCTCCATTTTTTCTCATTCTGGCTGTGCGAGTGGGTGCAGGTGCCCTGTGGCAGGCTGTGTCTTGTTCAGTTCCAGTTTAGCCTTACGGGACAGGATGCATTCCAGAGTTTGACTAGAGACGGACGAATGGATGTTAACTTTTACAACATATCTTCTTTGGATCGTTTAAAAAAGAAAATAAAGTAAGCACATTTGAGATTCATACTTGGGTATTAGGGGCAGCGGCACATTCATTATTGATGTCGCAGTTATGTAAGTAAAGTGCTCAGCTGGCTGCCTTCGACAGAGTGAGGTGTAGGTTTCCATGCCCCTGTCACCGCCACTAATTCAGTGCCGAAAATCTGAAAAGAGAGGGGGGACAAATATTTGCACATTAACAGTAATTGTGGCTGTTAAGAGCGCCCCTGTGTCACATGTGTGCACGCAGATGCTGTGTCACACTTTCTGTAAACCAGCCTGGTGACACTCCCTGCATTGGCTTCATCAAGAAAAAAGAAAAAGCAAATAAAGGGCAGGGATGTTCAAGAAATACAAATACATCCTCCTGTAAGTACACTTTGAATTTAAAATGTCATCATTTAAATAATCGTCTCTTAATTGTGGCTACACAATTACAGCAATGGCTAAAAAAATAAAAAATAAAAATCCACAAGAGACGAACCACGATAGAGGGGGTCATGCATTATTAAAACTGTAATGAATTAAATATATATTTGCATACAAAATTCTGTCTGCGTAGATTTTTAATTATTGATTACATATCTCTTTTTAAACCACTATTGTAAACTTATGGGCTTGCATTATAATTATAATAGTAAAACTACATAAATCCAGGTTTTGGCATTTCTTTTCATTCCATTTTCTAAGTCCTGCTGAAATCCTGGAGCTGCAGTTTGGGAGTCCTGCTCTGAACTGGACAACGTCCTGAAACTCAATTATGTAAGGTCTGAAAACGGGTGGACACAATTGTGACAGGACCAGGCCATTCAGCCCAACAAGCTGATCCATCCTAGTCAACAAAAAACATTGAGATTTGAAATTCTTGGCTAAAGTGTTCTGCTCTCCACCACATTACTTGCTAATTCGTTCCAAGTGTCTAGGGTTCCAAGTGTGAAGAACAGCTTTCTAAAATTTGAATAAAATCTGCCTGCTTTGTCATGGTAGGGAACAAAGGTTACCCTGTTTTCCATTTTAGTCATTGCAATCTGTAGTGAGAGTAGGGAGCAGGTTGAGGAGACCCTGGAGAGGTGGAGATATTCTCTGGAGAGGAGAGGATTGAAGGTCAATAGGAACACCATGACAGACTATATGTGTGTGAATGAGAGATAGATAGATAGATAGATAGATAGATAGATAGATAGATAGATAGATAGATAGATAGATAGATAGATAGATAGATAGATAGATAGATAGATAGATAGATAGATAGATAGATAGATAGAAATGAAAGATGGAATATGATTAATAGATAGATACACATATATATATATAGAAATGAAAGGCACTATAAGATAGAAATGAAAGGTGCTATATAATAGATAGATATGAAAAGCATTATATGATAGATAGATAGATAGATAGATAGATAGATAGATAGATAGATAGATAGATAGATAGATAGATAGATAGATAGATAGATAGATAGATAGATAGATAGATAGATACTTTATTAATCCCAACGGGAAATTCCCATACTCCAGCAGCAGCATACTGATAAAGAACAATATTAAATTAAAGAGTGATAACAATGCAGGTATACAGACAGTCAATAACTTTATATAATGTTAACGTTTACCCCCCCGGGTGGAATTGAAGAGTCGCATAGTTTGGGGGGAGGAACGATCTCCTCAGTCTGTCAGTGGAGCAGGACGGTGACAGCAGTCTGTCGCTGAAGCTGCTCCTCTGTCTGGAGATGATCCTGTTTAGTGGATGCAGTGGATTCTCCATGATTGACAGGAATCTGCTCAGCGCCCGTCGCTCTGCCACAGATGTCAAACTGTCCAGCTCCGTGCCTACAATAGAGCCTGCCTTCCTCACCAGTTTGTCCAGGCGTGAGGTGTCTTTCTTCTTAATGCTGCCTCCCCAGCACACCACCGCGTAGAAGAGGGCGCTCGCCACAACCGTCTGATAGAACATCTGCAGCATCTTATTGCAGATGTTGAAGGACGCCAGCCTTCTAAGGAAGTATAGTCGGCTCTGTCCTCTCTTACACAGAGCATCAGTATTGGCAGTCCAGTCCAATTTATCATCCAGCTGCACTCCCAGGTATTTATAGGTCTGCATCAACTGCACACAGTCACCTCTGATGAT
Organism: Erpetoichthys calabaricus; assembly: GCF_900747795.2. Classification (NCBI taxonomy): domain Eukaryota; kingdom Metazoa; phylum Chordata; class Cladistia; order Polypteriformes; family Polypteridae; genus Erpetoichthys; species Erpetoichthys calabaricus. The sequence goes on from NC_041404.2 coordinate 50,465,957, forward strand.
CACGGGGTCTGTGAGGTGTCTGGTCCTCCTAAAATCCACCACCAGCTCCTTGGTTTTGCTGGTGTTCAGGTGTAGGTGGTTTGAGTCGCACCATTTAACAAAGTCCTTGATTAGGTTCCTATACTCCTCCTGCCCACTCCTGATGCAGCCCACGATAGCAGTGTCATCATCAAACTTTTGCACGTGGCAGGACTCTGAGTTGTATTGGAAGTCCGAGTATATAGGCTGAACAGGACCGGAGAAAGTACAGTCCCCTGTGGCGCTCCTGTGTTGCTGACCACAATGTCAGATGTGTAGTTCCCGAGACGCACATACTGAGGTCTGTCTTTAGAGAGGGAGGTCAGTGGAATGATGAGGATGCAAGCAGTAGAGTTGGCGAAGGTGAATGACTTTAAATACTTGGGATCAACAGTACAGAGTAATGGGGATTGTGGAAAAGAAGTGAAAAAGAGAGTACAGGCAGGGTGGAATGGGTGGAGAAGAGTGTCAGGAGTGATTTGTGACAGACAAATATCAGCAAGAGTGAAAGAGAAAGTCTACAGGACAGTAGTGAGACCAGCTATGTTATATGGGTTGGAGATGGTGGCACTGACCAGAAAGCAGGAGACAGAGCTGGAGGTAGCAGAGTTAAAGATTTGGATTGAGTGTGACGAGAATGGACAGGATTAGAAATGAGGACATGAGAGGGTCAGCTCAGTTGGGTTGGTTGGGAGCAGGGCCGGATTTTCATATAGGCTAACTAGGCTTCAGCCTAGGGCCTCAAGATCAAGAGGGGCCTACATTCAAATTGTTAGCAAAATTAAAATTACACTATTCTAAAAACAGTGAACACTAAAACACTGAACCGAAAATAAGGAGAAATTCTACACATATGACTAATAAACAAACATAAAAATGTATTGGTTAAGATCAACGCGTATTACGTATTTTATTATCTCTCATGTAATTTACAAACTTAAAAATGGAAGGTGAAAGGGCTTCATAAGTGGAATAGCCTAGGGCCTCTTTTCATATAAATCCGGCCCTGGTTGGGAGACAAAGTTAGAGAAGCGAGATGGCGTTGCTTTGGACATGTGCAGAAGAGAGATGCTGAGTATATTGGGAGAAGGGTGGCTACATTGATGGATTAAAGGCCAGAAGTCCACAAGACCGTCATTATCTAGTCCTTCCGTGAGAACCCTGAATACAATGAGGACTGATTGAGGTCATTTATGGTAGGTAGAATTCCTAGAGGGGGCTGGGTGGTCTCGTAGTCTCAGGACCCCTGCAGATTTTATTTTTTGTCCAGCCGTCTGAAGATTTTTTTTTTGTTTTTTTCTGTCCTCCCTGGCCATCAGACCTTACTTTTATTCTATGTTAATTAGTGTTCTCTTATTTTAATTCTTACTTTGTCCTTTTTTTTCTTTCTTCATCTTGTAAACCACCTTGAACTACATTATTTGTATGAAAATGTGCTATATAAATAAAAAGTTGTTGTTGTTGTTGTTGTTGCGGCACGATGACGCAGTGGGTAGCGCTGCTGCCTCGCAGTTGGGAGACCTGGGGACCTGGGTTCGCTTCCCGGGTCCTCCCTGCGTGGAGTTTGCATGTTCTCCCCGTGTCTGCGTGGGTTTCCTCCGGACGCTCCGGTTTCCTCCCACAGTCCAAAGACATGCAGGTTAGGTGGATTGGCGATTCTAAATTGGCTCTAGTGTGTGCTTGGTGTGTGGGTGTGGGTGTGTTTGTGTGTGTGTCCTGCGGTGGGTTGGCACCCTGCCTGGGACTGGTTCCTGCCTTGTGCCCTGTGTTGGCTGGGATTGGCTCCAGCAGACCCCCGTGACCCTGTGTTCGGATTCAGCGGGTTGGAAAATGGATGGATGGATGGATGTTGTTGTTGTAAGTATAGAGGTGCCAGGCAAGAGGAGAAGAGGAAGGCCTAAGAGGAGGTCTATGAATGTGGTGTGACAGAACAAGATGCAGAGAACAGAAAGATATGGAGAAAGATGATCTGCTGTGGCGACCCTTAACGGGAGCAACCGATAGAAGAAGAGTAATTGTGAAGACCTGAACAATATGCCATAAATTGTATTTGTTGCCCTTGTAAGTTTATTCTTACCAGCTTGGTCACACTGTCGGGATTAACTGCTACTGTAGTTCAATACGTCTCCCTTTCATTTACATAGTCAAGGGGACAAATGTGTCAGTTGGTAAAATTAGGGGACCAAATGGACTACTCCGTGTAATACTAAAGTCCAAAAAAAAAAAAAAAAAAGAACAAAAATAGGAGTTTGTTGTCACAAGAGCAGAAAACCAGTGCACAAATGCCTGTTGTTAGCCTATTTGGCTTCTTCTCAGCCCTCCTTGAGTTAATCAGCCTCAGGGACGTCTGCCTCTCAGCTGTTCTATCCGGGGATGAATTTATAAGGCTTGATCAAAGGGGGCGTGGTTTACGGGAGTGTTGTGGGCAGGGCTCAGATGTCCTCCTGGTACTGTGGAGGGAAAAAGAGATGATAAAGTTAGCAACAGTGCCCCCTCTCATTCTGGGATGGTACTGCAAGCATCAGCAGACTCCAATGGTCCATTTTCTGGAGGGTGGGACTGGACCGTGCGTCTGCCTGGGGGGTTGCCAACCGGGATCCCAAGTTGTTTTGTTGTGTAGTGGGTGCGGCAACGCATTGTACCAGTGCATGCTCCCCAACTTGACTAGACTTGTGTATTTGGAATTGCATTGTTTTGTTTTGACGGCATTCATGTTTTAATTCAATAGTGTGAGATACATTAGAAAATGCATACAGACATACAAAATGGACTTGCAGGTGAACTAATTATTTTTTGTGCTGTTTTAATGCAAAATATGAGTTATGGACATCAACATTTTGTAACCTTTCAGACAAAACAAGCTTATTCAGTTAGTTTGGGTTGAAATAATTTATGAGAATAAACATTAGAAAATAGGAGTAGCTCTTGGCCATTTTCATTTTGTAAAAGTAGCTCTCAGGGGGAAAAAAGGTTGGAGACCCCTGCTCTAGAGTTTACTCAGCATGGTCAGAAAAACAAGAAGGCATCCAGTGAGCGACAGATCTGTGGATGGAAACACCTTGTAGATAAAAAAAGGTCAGAGGACAATGGTCAGACTGTTTTCGAGCTGATCGAAAGGCCAGGAGAGCTCACATAAGCACTCATTAAAACCCAGGTATGCAGAAGAGCTTTGTAGATAGATAGATAGATAGATAGATACTTAGCAGATGGGCTACAGCAGCAGGAGACCACACCAAGTGCCACTCCTGTTAGCTAAGAACAGGCAACAGGCAACTGAGGCTACAATTCACACGGGCTCACCAAAACTGGACTGCTTAGTTGTGGTCAGGAATTATCTGTCAGCCAAGAACAGAAAGCTCTGGCTGCAGTGGGCACAGGATCACCAGAACAGGACCATTGAAAACTGGAAAAAAACCTAGCCTGGTCTGATGAATCTCGATTTCTACTGAGGTACACAGAGAATGACCAACAGCATGAATTCATGCACCCAACCTGCCTTGTGTCAACAGTCCACGCTGGTTGTGGTCTTATATTGATGTGCGAAATGTTTTCTTGGCACACTTTGGGCTCAGGAATACCAATCAATCATTACTTGAATGCCATAGCTAATCTAAGTTGTGTTGCTGACCATGTGCATTTCTTCATGGCCACAGATGGCCCATCTTCTGATGCCTAATTCTATCATGATAATGCATCATGTCAGAAAGGAACTGCCATCACAAACTGATGTCATGAACATAACAATGAGTCCAGAGTTCTTCAGTGGCCTTCCCAGTCAGTGGATCTGAATCTCACAGGAAACCTTAGGGATGTGGCAGAACTTGAGATCTGCAGGATGAATGTGCAAATCTGCAGAAACTGGGAGATGCAGTCATGTCAACGTGTATATGTCTGGTATTGGACTGGTTTCTTGCGCCACTGTCCAGGTTTTGATCTCTTCCTTGGACTGGAAATTTTTTTCCGGCTACCCTTGGCTGAACCCAAAATCTGCACTCATGACACTTCCTCTGAAGTAGTGCAATCACCAGGATTCAAAGCACTAAAGACATAGAAAAAATAATGTGAAGACACCACAATCACCTGACAACCCACAAAATGGCAAAAGGAAATGGCGTCAGACATATTTTTACCGCAAAACACTTGGTTGGAAATACTTGAATTAGCTGGAAAACGCTTACAAAAAAGTTTGAAAAATGCTTGCAAAACACCATTGAAAAAACCTCAAGCTAAGGTGTGCTAAGGTGTGTGTGGACAAGTCAAGTCAAGTTGGGGAGCATGCACTGGGACAGTGCTTTGCCGCACCCACTGCACAACAAAACAACTCGGGATCCCGGTTGGCAACCCCCAAGGCAGACACGCGGTCCACTCCCACCCTCCGGAAATGACCTTCTATCTGCTGCAGTCAGGTGTTACGTGGGTGACCCCTTGGCCTGGTCCAGCAACTCGGGTCCCCTACAATGAGGATCCTACGAGCTGGATCACCTTCGGGGAGATGCGCCACATGGCCGTAGTGCCGTAACTGACGCTCCCTCACAATGCGGGTAATGTGCCTCATTCGGGACTCCATGAGCAACACAAAGTCATATCAACGGTACTCAAGGATTCTCCAGAGAAACACAGTACCAAAGGAGTCCAGTCTTCATCTCAGGTCACTGGATAGCGTCCATGTCTCTCAACCATATTTCAAGACAGCAAGCAACAGGACTCTAAAGACTTGGACCGTCGTCCTTTTGCAGAGATATCGGGAGCGCCACACACACCTTTCCAGTGACCTCATGACCACCCCATGCTCTCCAAATCCATCTACTGACTTCATGGGAAGAGTCACCAGAGACGTGAGTGTCACTGCCGACGAGGTCGACACTCTCTCCGCAGATAGACACACTGCTGATGGCCGTGCCCAAGAGGTCATTAAAGGCCAGGATGTTGGTCTTTATCAGGACACTCACAAGTGAGGTTTTGAAGGCTATATCTGATGACAGCAATAAAGATCTGTCTGAATGGCACTGCCAAGATTAGCAAACCTCTCGATGAGGTCGACACTCTCTCCGCAGATAGACACACTGCTGATAGCCGTGCCCAAGAGGTCATTAAAGGCCTGGATGTTGGTTTTTATCCAGGACATTCACAAGCCCAGACACTCAGACTCCTCACTCAGTCTTCTCGAGCGCCCCAATCAGAGCCCCCATTGACTCAGTGAAGATCACAGCATCGTCAGCAAAGTCAAGATCCATGAATCTTTCTTCACCAACAGATGCCCCACAGCCACTGGACCCCCACAACTCTGCCCAACACCCAGTCCATGCAAGTATTGAACAGAGTAGGAGCAAAAACACACCTCTGATGAACCGCAGAATCAACTGGGAAAAACGCAGAGGTCCTGCCTCCACTCTACACAGCACTCACAGTACCAGAGTAAAGGCCGGCCATGACGTCCAGCAACCTCGAGCGGATCCCGCCAGGTGTGGACGCTCAGGTGTAACTTCAAGTTTCTACACTTGGATGAACATTTGAAATGTTTCCTCAGATAAAGATGAGTACAACTCAAATGCAAAGTCGATTTTTCAAGAATTACATGACAGAGCCACAAAATTCAAGATCTCTTTTCGTATAAGACAGCAAAAAAATTATAACAAAAACCATGACCATTTACATATGAATACCATTAGCAACTGGAATCCTGTAAGTCAGTGTGAGCAGACAGCGAAGACCAACATCAGGGCCTATTGTGATGCAACAGCCAGAGCCTCATCTCTACCCTGACTGTGTCTGTTTAACCTTTGTGTTGTCTTTTAAATATTATTTCATAAATATTGCTGTGGATTTTCTTTGTCCTCATGGTTACATATTTCTTTCTGAATACATTATTTAAGGTATTGCTTCATGTTAACATTTGTTCCTTTTGTTTTGTGCCTCAAGATAACGTCACAGCAGCCAGGGTCACCCCTGATGTTGCAGCTGAAGGATGGCCCTCTGGCCCTTACGTCAAGTTCTATGGGGTCAGTTCTTCACAGAGATGTTCACCCCGGTTTGTGGTTCTTCGGCTCTCTTCTGATTGTGGATTGTTAACAGATAAGAGTGCATTCAGAAAATATGTCTGACACCTTCACTTTCTGCACACTTTATTGCTTTGTAGATTTAATTTTAAAATGAATAAATTTGCCATGTTGTCCCTGTCAAGCTACACTCAAGAACCCTTAATGACAAAGTGAAAATGTGTTTTCCAAAATGTATGCAAATGTATGCAAACTTTTGGACCGATGTTATAGTTCGACGGCACTAAGATATCTTTTAAAAAAGGTTTTATTGGTGGATAGATTCATATAAATGATGCCTGGTTGGTTGGCATTGACTGTGATATCTGTTTGAGCAGGGAGGTTCCACAGAATCATAGATGTAGTATTTCATGCTCCTGCAAACTTCATCTCCACCATTGCCTTGTCATTTGGAAATTGTAATCCTTACCCAGAGTCCACTGAATCCAACCATCCATCCATTATCCAATCCGCTATGTCCTAACTACAGGGTCACGGGTGTCCGATGGAGCCAATCCCAGCCAACAGAGGGTGCAAGGCAGGAAACAAACCCCAGGCAGGGCGCCAGCCCAGTGCAGGGCACACACACACACCAAGCACACACTAGAGACAATTTAGAATCGCCAATGCACCTAACCTGCATGTCTTTGGACTGTGGGAGTGTTTCCTTTTAGGGGGCGATACCTCTCTAGTTGGAATAAGTTCTTTTGTAATTGCAGCGTTTTAAGTAACCAAAAACTCTATAGATACGATATTAAAAGGCGATATCCCTCCCATAATGATACGGCGGTAAAAATCACATAAGAGAAAATAATTTAGCTTTCTTTACTGACGATTTACGCGCCGTTACAGACGGGAAGCCTATAGCAAAGACAATACCAAGGTGGGATCTTGATCTATACAGTCATCTTTCGTCGCTGCGCTGGAAGGCTTTTTAGGTTGGATGGCGATATCACCCATCTGTCTGTCGGCTTCAAAGTATTTGGCTGCTGTCCAAGACTTTTACACTGTCTTCTCCACGTGCTGGCCCTTACTTAGGTTCCAAACAAGGGCAGGAGAGGATTCATTTTCATCTCTAGCATACAGAAATAGTACAATCCCCATTTTCATAGTTGTACCTTTCTCTCTTCAAATGCCTGCGTAACAGTTCTAAATGCTGAGAGCCCCTGTGTGCTAACTTTGGCCTGGCTTGTACATGTGAGTGGATTTTTGCATGGAGCACAGTGACATTAAACTTACAGTTAGGTCCATAGATATTTGGACAGAGACAACTTTTTTCTAATTTTGGTCCTGTACATTACCACAATGAATTTTAAATAAAACAACTCCGATGCAGTTGAAGTGCAGACTTTCAGCTTTAATTCAGTGGGGTGAACAAAACAATTACATAAAAATGTGAGGCAACTAAAGCATTTTTTGAACACAATCCCTTCCTTTCAGGGGCTCAAAAGTAATTGGACAAATTAAATAACTGGAAATCAAATGTTCATTTCTAATACTTGGTTGAAAACCCTTTGCTGGCAATGACAGCCTGAAGTCTTGAACTCCTGGACATCACCAGATGTTGGGTTTCCTCCTTTTTAATGCTCTGCCAGGCCTTTACTGCAGCGGCTTTCAGTTGCTGTTTGTTTGTGGGCCTTTCTGTCTGAAGTTTAGTCTTCAACAAGTGAAATGCCTGCTCAGTTGGGTTAAGATCAGGAGACTGACTTGGCCATTCAAGAATTTTCCACTTCTTTGCTTTAATAAACTCCTGGGTTGCTTTGGCCGTATGTTTTGGGTCATTGTCCATCTGTATCATGAATCAATTTGACTGCATTTAGCTGGATTTGAGCAGACAGTATGTCTGTGAACACCTCAGAATTCATTCGGCTGCTTCTGTCCTGTGTCACATCATCAATAAACACTAGTGACCCAGTGCCACTGGCAGCCATCACACTGCCTCCCTCCACCATGTTTTACAGATGATGTGGTATGCTTTGGATAATGAGCTGTTCCACGCCTTCTCCATACTTTTTTCTTGCCATCATTCTGGTAGAGGTTGATCTTGGTTTCATCTGTCCAAAGAATGTTTTTCCAGAACTGTGCTGGCTTTTTTAGATGTTCTTTAGCAAAGTCCAATCTAGCCTTTCTATTCTTGAGGCTTATGAGTGGCTTGCACCTTGCAGTGCACCCTCTGTATTTACTTTCATGCAGTCTTCTCTTTATGGTAGACTTGGATATCGATACGTCTACCCCCTGGAGAGTGTTGTTCACTTGCTTGGCTGTTGTGAAGGGGTTTCTCTTCACCATGGAAATGATTCTGCGATCATCCACCACTGTTGTCTTCTGTGGACGTCCAGGTCTTTTTGCGTTGCTGAGTTCACCAGTGCTTGCTTTCTTTCTCAGGATGGACCAAACTGTAGATTTTGCCACTCGTAATATTGGAGCAATTTCTCGGATGGGTTTTTTCTGTTTTCGCAGCTTAAGGATGGCTTCTTTCACCGGCATGGAGAGCTCCTTTGACCACATGTTGTCTGTTCAAAGCAAAATCTTCCACATGCAAGCACCACACCTCAAATCAACTCCAGGCCTTTTATCTGCTTAATTGATAATGACGTAACAACGGACTTGCCCACACCTGCCCATGAAACAGCCTTTGAGTCAATTGTCCAATTACTTTTGAGCCCCTGAAATGAAGGGATTGTGTTCAAAAAATGATTTAGTTGCCTCACATTTTTATGCAGTCATTTTGTTCACCCCACTGAATTAAAGTCTGCACTTCAACTGCATCAGAGTTGTTTCATTTAAAATTCATTGTGGTGATGTACAGAACCAAAATTAGAAAAAAGTTGTCTCTGTCCAAATATTTATGGACCTAACTGTATATTCTGATTACAGGGAGGAAACCCACGCAGACACGGGGAGAACATGCAAACTCCATGCAGGGAGGACCCAGAAAGCGAACCCGGGTCTCCTAACTGCGAGACAGCAGCGCTGCCCACTGCACCACAGTGCCACCCTATGCAAATTTATTAAAAATCAAAAAGTGACATTTCTCATTCTTATCTGTAATTCAGACCCTTAGTTGACTACTTTGTAAAAACACCTTTGGCAGCAATTCCAGTTCTGAGTCTTCTTAGGTAAGTTTTTACAAGCTTTGCACACCTGATTTTCCTGGCAGATCTTCTCAAGTTCCATTAGATTGGATGGGAATTGTCTGTAAACTGCCATCTTCAGGTGTCTACAGATGTTGTGTGGGGTTTAAGTCTGAGCTTTGGCCGGGCCAACTCAAAGACAGTCACAGTATCATCTCAAAGCCATTCTGATGCTTCGAGTCACTCTATCCTGCTGAAAGGTGAACCGTTGCCCCAGTCTGAGGTGGCCTGCACTCTGGGGCAGGTTTTCTTCAAGGACCTCTCTGTATTTGGCTGCACTCATCCTTTCCTGTCCCTGCACCCCCTTGCTGGATGCTGCCACCACCATGCTTCACCGTTGAGATGGTATTAGGCAGGTGATGACCATCGCCTTGTTTTCACCAGACATAGTGCTTGAAGTTCTACCCTAATAGTTTAATTTTTGTCTCATGAGATCACAGAACCCTTTTCCTTGCTCTCTCAAAGTCCTTTAGACTGGCATTTGCCTATTTACTCAACAGTGGCTTCCATCTGATTGATAGACTTCTGCTGAGACGGTCATCTTACTGACCAGTTCTCCCATCTCAGCAGGTGACTTCTAAAACTCTATTCAGGTGACAGTTGGGTTCATGGTTAGTCCCCTGACCGAGGTCCTTCTTGCACAGATAATGAATCTGACTGGACAAGACAACTTTAAGAAGAGTCCTGGTGGTTTCAAACTTCTTCCATTTCACAATAATTGAGGCCACTGTGCTCTTGGGACCACAGAAACCTTTAGAAATGGTTTTGTCCCATTTGCCCTGATCTATGTGTCAACACAATCTAATCACAGAGGTCTACATGGAGTTCCTTGGACTCCATGGCTTGGTTTTCATCCTGACATGACATGCAGTGTGAATTGTGGGACCTTCTATGCACAGGCACACGTCTGCCTTTCTAAACAATGTCCGTTTAATTCAATTCACCCCCGGTGGACTCCAATCAAGTTCTCAAAACATCTCAAACAGGAGGCACCTGAGCCAAATTTAGAGTGCTACAGCAAAGGGTCTGAAAACATTTAGGAATAAGAGATTTCAGTTTTGGATTTTTAACAGACTTTCTGAAAATGTTTTCATTTTGGGCTATTAATTGTGGATTGAATGGAAAAAAAACAAATCTACAACACAATAAAGAGGTCACAAAACCTTGACTATCATCCAGAATATATAGGGTGGGAGGCGGTCCTTCAGCAGTGACATCATGGGGAGGCCCCACCTCCTGAGGCTCCACCCATCAAGCACAATGCACATTACAAAAAGAGTTTACATAATACATTTATACTGAATAATTAATAAACAATATCATATTAACAAAAATAAAAAAAATCAACATTTTAAAAAGTTTAAACCAGTGTTTCCCAAACTCGGTCCTGGGGACCCCTTGTGGCTGCAGGTTTTTGTTCCAACCCAATTCCTAATCAGTGACAACACCTGATAGCACTGATCTCATTTAATTAGCTGGTATTTTGTTTTCTTTTATTCGACATTCAGAAAAGCACAGCATCATGATTTTTACGTTTATAAGACATTTAGAAATATTTCTGCTTTTGCTATAGATTTAAATGCTTAACTCTCTTATGTTGATTTCATTATATTATACCCTTTCTCTGTGCAGTTTTTTCCCCTTCGTTGAATCTTAATAATGACAATTAAAAATGAGCAGAGCAGACACCCAGGCAAACAACACGTAAGAATCAAAGGCTGCAACTACTTTAGCGTCAGACCCACTAATTAGAAAATGATGGATTAATTAAACAATTAGAAGAAACTTGAAAAATAGAATGAAAATCAAGATGAAAATAGTGTTAAAAAGAAAAAAACATACATTATTCCTATATAACTGCTTGGTACATTGTAATATTTTTTTTAGCAAACTTAGTTTTCTAATTTCTGTATTGTTCCCTAAACACAGAACTTGGGAAATATCAATTCACTTAATTAGCCCAGGAGTTCAATTAAAAACAGAAGCTGGCTGGAACAAAAACTTGCAGCCACAGGGGGTACCCAGGACCGAGTTTGAGAAACACTGGTTGAAATCAATCCCAAAACAGAACTACCAACCTGGAATGAAAAATAATAACTGAAAAATAACAAACCAAAAATAAACTTGAGCCAAGGCAACAAGCCATCGCAGTTTTTAACACCACAGGTTTACTTGTAATGCACATCCAGAATATTTAGGCTGGAAGGCGGTCCTTCAGCAGTGACATCATGAGGAGGCCCCACCTCCTGAGGCTCCACCCATCAAGCACAATGCACATTACAAAAAGAGTTTACATGATCCATTTATACTGAATAATTAATAAACAATATCATATTAACAAAAATAAAAAAAATCACCTACATTTTAAAAAGTTTAAACCAATCCAAAGACAGAACTACCAACTTGGAATGAAAAATAATAACTGAAAAATAACAAACCAAAAATAAACTTGAGCCAAGGCAACAAGCCCTCGCAGTTTTTAACACCACAGGTTAACTTGTAATGCACATCCAGAATATATAGGCTGGGAGGCGGTCCTTCAGCAGTGACATCATGGGGAGGCCCCACCTCCTGAGGCTCCACCCACACAGTACAATGCACATTACAAAAAGAGTTTGCATGATCCATTTATACTGAATAATTAATAATCAATATCATATTAACAAAAATAAAAAAATCACCTACATTTTAAAAAGTTTAAACCAATGTAAAAGCAGAACTACCAACTTGGAATGAAAAATAACAGCTGAAAAATAACAAACCAAAAATAAACTTGAGCCAAGGCAACAAGCCCTCACAGTTTTTAACACCACAGGTTAATTTGTAATGCACATCCAGAATATTTAGGCTGGGAGGCGGTCCTTCAGCAGTGACATCATGGAGAGGCCCCACCTCCTGAGGCTCTACCCATCAAGCACAATGCACATTACAAAAAGAGTTTACATGATCCATTTATACTGAATAATTAATAAACAATATCATATTAACAAAAATAAAAAAAATCACCTACATCTTAAAAAGTTTAAACCAATCCAAAAACAGAACTACCAACTTGGAATGAAAAATAATAGCTGAAAAATAACAAACCAAAAATAAACTTGAGCCAAGGCAACAAGCCATCACAGTTTTTAACACCACAGGTTTACTTGTAATGCACATCCAGAATATATAGGCTGGGAGGCGGTCCTTCAGCAGTGACATCATGGGGAGGCCCCACCTCCTGAGGCTCCACCCACACAGTACAATGCACATTACAAAAAGAGCTTACATAATCCATTTATACTGAATAATTAATAAGCAATATCATATTAACAAAAATAAAAAAAAAATCACCTACATTTTAAAAAAATTAAACCAATCAAAAAGCAGAACTACCAACTTGGAATGAAAAATAATAACTGAAAAATAACAAACCAAAAATAAACTTGAGCCAAGGCAACAAATCATCGCAGTTTTTAACACCACAGGTTTACTTGCAATGCACATTTTATATCAGCATTCAACTCTTAATCTTAATTCTGAGCAAAATTCATTCAATAATGAATTCCGAATTCTGAGTAACTGGCATCAACTTCAGATACCAAGAAAAAGAAAAAAGCCTCCCCAATGCGGTGGGATCCTCTCAGATTGATTACTGCAATCGCGTACTCACTGGAGCATTTGAAAAGGTTATGATTAGACTGCAGCTTATTCAGAATGCTGCTTCAGGACTACTGCATGAGCACATTACAGATAACACATTTACTGTACTTCGCTTCCCTTCGCTGCTTCCCCGTGTTATACTTTCTCATTTCTACAAGTCCCAGTTGTTTAGATTTCTGGTGCTCAGCCTCATATTTCAGATTTCTCTCTTAAAAGATGAAGTGTACATATAGTGAAGGGTGTCTGGCTGCCAAGAGGTTGCAACTTGCAAGGGTGCTAACAAAGCAGCACGGAGTTACGGGAAAGTAATGAGTGAGACCCCCTTCCCAGAAATGAAAAATGATGAGAATCACAATGCATGAGAAAGACAGCAACTCAGCATTTCAGTGTGAGAAGAATAGGACCAACAAGGAGGCAATGAGAGCCATACCACCACACCATCTTGCTCTTCAGAACTGGTCCCCCACCTGAAGATAAGCATTTTTGGGCACGGTCACTACTTACCATCTTGGAAAAGCTAGTGGTTGCATATCAGAGTGAGAAGAATAGGACCACAAGGAGGCAGTGCACACCATATCAGCACACCATCTTGCTCTTCAGAACTGGTCCCCCACCTGAAGGTAAGCATGTTTGGAAATGGTCAGTACTTGGATGGGAGACCATCTAAGAAAAGCTAGTGGTTGCATTTCAGAGTGAGAAGAATAGGAACACAAGGATGCAATGCACACCATACCACCTTGCATTTCACAACAGGTTATCCACCTGAAGCTAAGCATGTTTAGGCCCAGCCAGTACTTGGATAGGAGACCATCTAGGAAAAGCTTGGATTACTTTGCTGGAGAAGGTGTTGGTGAGGTCAGTAGGAGGACGCTTACCCTGTGGTCTGTGTCTGGATCCCAATGCCCCAGTGCAGTGATGGGGTCATTCTAATGTAAAATTGGTGCCGTCCTTTGGATGGGCTTGGGAGCCCAATGTCATTTTCAGGTCTAGTAATAAAACAGAATTGTCAATGGTGTCAAATGCCAGCAGCCATACCACCTGCGATTCAGAACAGGTCACCCACCTGAAGCTAACCATGCTTGTGCTTGGCAGGTACTTGGATGGGGAACCATCTAGGAAAAGCTGGGGTTTCTGCTAGAAGAGATGTTGGTGGGGTCAGCAGGGGGCGCTTACCCTGAGGACTGAATATGAATCCCAGTTCAGTGATGGGGACACTGTGCTGTAAAAATACCACCGTTCTTCGGATGAGATGTAAAACTGAGGGTCTGACTCACTGTGGTCATTAAAGATCTCTAGGGATCTTCTGAAAAGAATAGGGTGTATCCCGATGTCCAGGCCCATCACAGGCAGGTCATTCTGGACCCGATATCATCCCTTGTCTCTAATTGGCTAACTGTCTCTCACCCCTTTATCACCTAATAGATAATGAGTGCTGAGCGTACTGGTGCAGTCATCCAGTTGGATGTGACACAATGGTGGTGGTTGAAGTGGTTCTCCTCTCTCTATGTAAAGTACTTTGAGTAATGAGAAAAGCATGATAAATAGCAAATGTAATTATTATTATTATTATATTTCAGTTGGATCTCACAGTCTTTCAGCTGGAATGGAAACTATACCCGCTCAACAGACCACTTGAGAGAGGGCATGGCTGAAAGTCCTGGGTTGGGGTAAATTCTAGAATTTAGGTCTAGTCAGGGTTAGGGTGCCTAGTCAGGGTCATCTGAAAGGAAAACATCTGGTATTAATTACTGGTAACCGTGCCACGGACTCTGCTGATGATGGACGCCGTGCAATTGATACATTAAGCAATAACCCCAGTAGCACCTGTGATGATAAGGACTACTTCTGCTTCTGTTTTCCAAAGACTTCTAATATTGTTTCAAAGCTGATGGTAGTCCTCTCTCCCTTTTGGACCGATGTTATAGTTCGACGGTACTAAGATATCTTTTAAAAAAGGTTTTATTGGCGGATAGATTCATATAAATGATGCCTGGTTGGTTGGCATTGACTGTGATATCTGGTTGAGCAGGGATGTCCCACAGAATCATAGATGTAGTATTTCATGCTCCTGCAAACTTCATCTCCACCATTGCCTTGTCATTTGAAAATTGTTATCCTTACCCAGAGTCCAGTGAATCCAACCATCCATCCATTATCCAACCCGCTATATCATAACTACAGGATCACGGGGGTCAATCCCAGCCAACACAGGGCACAAGGCAGGAAACAAACACCAGGCAGGGCGCCAGCCCACCGCAGGGTGCACACACACACACACCAAGGACAATTTAGAATCGCCAATGCACCTAACCTGCATGTCTTTGGACTGTGGGAGGAAACCCACACAGACACGGGGAGAACATGCAAACTCCACGCAGGGAGGACCCAGGAAGTGAACCCGGGTCTCCTTACTGTGAGGCAGCAGTGCTACCACTGCACCACCGTGCCACCCTCTTCTGTTTCATTCCATATAATAAATATTTTCCCGCTATATGTCATGTAAAATAATTTAGTTAGGTTATTCCAATTTATATTAAAGCAAATTTATTTATTTTTTTGAGGATTTTGATTTTCATACTTTTTTTATTTTATTCATTTTCATACTTTGTTCACGAATTCTCCTATTAAGTTTATACCTCTTTAAATAAACCCGTAAAACTATGACTGAGGAAGAAAGGATTTATATTGATGAAGTAATGGTCCCTCATCACGGGGTGCAGATGAGCGGTGACGGCCTGTAGGCCTGTTCTCCTCGCTGGCCCATCTTGTGCACGGCACCGCTTCTCTGGACTCTCAGATGCGGGTTGACATTGTTAGATTGCTTAGGATTTCTAGTTTTTTTTATGATCTTAAAAACCCCTTGAAAATCCATCCATCCATCCATGAATCCGAACACAGGGTCACAGGGGCTGTGCTGGAGCCAATCCCAGCCAACACAAGGCAGGAACCAATCCTGGGCAGGGTGCCAACCCACCGCAGGACACACAAACACACCCACACACCAAGCACACACTAGGAACAATTTAGAATCGCCAATCCACCTAACCTGCATGTCTTTGGACTGTGGGAGGAACCCCACACAGACACGGGGAGAACATGCAAACTCCACGCAGGGAGGACCTGGGAAGTGAACCCAGGTCTCCTTACTGCAAGGCAGCTGCGCTACCACTGCACCACCGTGCTGCCCGCCCAGTGAATATCCATCCATTCATATTCCAACCCGCTGAATCCGAACACAGGGTCACGGGGGTCTGCTGGAGCCAATCCCAGCCAACACAGGGCACAAGGCAGGAACCAAGCCTGGGCAGGGTGCCAACCCACCACAGGGTACACACACACACCCACACACCAAGCACACACTAGGGACAATTTAGAATCGCCAATGCACCTAACCTGCATGTCTTTGGACTGTGGGAGGAAACCCACACAGACACGGGGAGAACATGCAAACTCCATGCAGGGAGTACCCAGGTAGTGAACCCGGGTCTCCTAACTGCGAGGCAGCTGCGCTACCACTGCACCACCGTGCTGCCCGTCCAGTGAATATATTTTACCAAATTGTTGTGACACCATATAAAACATTGTTGTTGTTATTATTATTATTATTATTATTATTATTATTATTATTATTATTATCATCATCATCTTCATCTTCAGTGCAGCAGGCAGATAATTGTGGTCTATTTTGAAAACATGCACTGCTGCTCCAGGACACTAGAGGGCAGGCAAAGCAGCAAGTGGTAGGTATGCCTTCATCAGGGACTCCTGTTTTGAATGTCATTTGCATCTGTTGGGTGACGTTATATCCTAAGGTAATGGTTCTTAGTTTTTTTTTTCTTGTGACACAATTTTGATTTATTTGTCTTCATGACTAACAATTGCCATCTTGCAGAATTGCTGCCAGTCATCATCATGATCTTGTTAATTACCGTTCCACTCCCAGAAATCTCCTACCCTTGCTTGTCACGTGTTCTCAAGCAAAGCAGGGATGGAGAGCTCTTTGTCAGTTTTAAAATCACAGCTGAGGGGAGAGGAAAGGGGTCCCCCTCTAGTATGAGCTCATATGCCTTATCTCACTTGAAGATGCATTTTATATTGGCATCACAAGAAGGTACAAGGTCAGCTTTTTAAGATTCCCAGATAAATAAGTTAAAGCAAAAAAAACAAAACAAAACTCTAATGTCTTGCTTAGTGTCCAACTTCCCCAGCAGACACTTCTCTTCATTGACAAGATCTCAAACTATGAAACCAAAAGTCCTTTTTCTTGACCAGTTTAAAATATCTCCTATACACTACCAGAGGGCTACACATGGTCTTTGGCCAGCTAAAGTGGCACCATTTTCCCCTTATAAAGATGTAATGTTATGCCTAATATGAAGAAATATGAGAGAGGACCACAAAATAACGAGAATTTTTTTGTAAAAAACTATATACAGTGATCCCTCGCTATATCGCGCTTCGTCTTTCGCGGCTTCACTCCATCGCGGATTTTAAATGTAAGCATATGTGAATATATATCGCGGATTTTTCACTGCTTCACGGATGTCTGCGGTCTACAGTACGTGTGCTTCCTCAGTTGATTTGCCCATTTGAATTCAAACAAGGGATGCTATTGGCGGATGGCTGAGAAGCTACCCAATCAGAGCACGCGGTTAAGCTCCTGGGTGCTGTGCTAACTCTCAAGCGTTTCGCGACCATTCTACGAATGGCAAAAGATCTCCAAACATCAGTTAAAGAATGGGACCCGCAAATGATTCGTTCTTTGCAATTTAAAAATGCTCTTGACGGCGCCACGGAAGTGTATAGGAACCTCTTTACACAAATGAAAAAGCAGCGTCAGCAACTGCCCATCACGATGTTCCTTACACGCAAAACACTGCCTAGTACACCTTCAGTGGAAGAAGACGACGGCGGTGCTACACAGTCGCCTGAAGAGGCTCCTTTAGAACAGCTGTGACAGTGCAGTAAATGTCATCGTTATCTGACAAGTTGGTGAGTACCCAAAACTATTTTTCTACGTACTTAGTACATGTATGTACGTTTATTGTAACTGTGCACACATTTTATACAATTTTTTCCTTGCATTGTAGGTATTTATTGCCGGTGGAATGTCTATCGTAATGGCTGTAACAAATGTGATATCGGAGACGCTCTACAGTATCTTTAAAATAACATTTTGGTTTTATGTACAACATTTACATGTTATAGATTTTTCACGTATTTTTATATTACCTACTCAATTACAATATGTTTAAAGCTGTATTACGTATTAAATAAAACTCCTCAATGATATACGATACGTATGTTTGTGAGTAGTATATAAACTGTGTTTACATACATAATTTCAACGAATCTTACCTAATAACTAAGAGAATTTAAAGGGTTTATGCTGTATAACTGTACGGGGAATATTTATAAACCATGTGGGAGAGTTTATTAGGACGTAAAATATATAAAAATAACCATATAAACATATGGTTTCTACTTCGCGGATTTTCTTATTTCGCGGGTGGCTCTGGAACGCAACCCCCGCGATGGAGGAGGGATTACTGTATTTCTCTGAATGTTTCCAAAATGTAATCACCCTCAAAAGACTCTCCCTGAGACGCAATACACTTGTGCCACCACTTTATCCAATGTTCAAAACTGTTCCGAAACTCTTGCACAGTGATAGCCTTCAGTGCATCCGTCAACTGCTTCTTGACCTCCTCAACATCCTAAAAAC
Source organism: Erpetoichthys calabaricus (assembly GCF_900747795.2). NCBI lineage: Eukaryota > Metazoa > Chordata > Cladistia > Polypteriformes > Polypteridae > Erpetoichthys > Erpetoichthys calabaricus. The sequence goes on from NC_041404.2 coordinate 50,484,511, forward strand.
GCTTTCCTGCAAGATCCCTCTTCATTCTTGTAAATAAGAAAAAATCGCAGGGTGCAAGGTCCGGGGAGTGGGGGGGACCATTGTCATCCCATTTTTCGTAAGAAACTGCTACATACTCAATGCTGTCATGATGCAGAAGCCACTCACCTGATCAGGTTGTTTTCTCCACACTGCATCATGCAATCGCTTCAGCAGTTTAAGGTAAAAACCCTCGCCTTCTTCTTTGAAAGCTTATCGAAGCATTGTGACAGCTTCTGCTGCTGTTTTTCCCCAAAGGAAACAGAACTTGATGCAAACATATTACTCTTTCAAGTCTGCCATCACAAAATCGATGAAGACGGTGACAGAGAATCAAGAAAAGAATTACACTGACCTTACAGACCTTTTCTCAAGGACGCCGTTTGGCCAAATGATGCAGAGGGCAGACTAGTACACGCACGTAGCGGGCAAATGTCGGAACTAATGCCCTTCCAGAAAAAAAATTCTCGTTATTTTTGGGTCTTTCCTCGTACATGCTAAAGCAAATGATGGTGGCCAGGAGCCAATGTCATGAATTAAGTCCATCTAACAGGGAAAATGGTGTGAGACCTCTAAGAGACCTGGTGGTGGAATGGAGAAGTACAGGAGAGGATACAGAGGATGGCGCAGAAGAAGTGGGATAGTCAGAGAGATGCAGAAAATAGACAAGAGATAAGGCGCAAGGTGAAGAGAGAGGTGGCGAAGGCTAAAGAAAAGGCATATGATGAGTTGTATGAGAGGCTGGACACTAAGGAGGGAGAAAAGGACCGGTGGGCTAGACAGAGGGACCGAGCTGGGAAAGATGTGCAGCAGGTTAGGGTGATAAAGGATAAAGATGGAAACGTACTCACAAGCGAGGAGAGTGTGTTGAGCAGATGGAAAAAGTACTTTGAGAGGCTGATGAATAGAGAATGAGAGAGAGAGAAGAGGTTGGATGATGTGGAGATAGTGAATCAGGAAGTGCAATGGATTAGCAAGGAGCAAGTAAGGACAGCTATGAAGAGGATGAAGAATGGAAAGGCCGTTGGTCCAGATGACATACCTATGGAAGCATGGAGGTGTTTAGGAGAGATGGCAGTGGAGTTTGTAACCAGATTGTTTAATGGAATCTTAGAAAGTGAGAGGATACCTGAGGAATGGAGAAGAAGTGTACTGGTGCCGATATTTAAGAATAAGGGGGATGTGCAAGACTGCAGTCACTACAGGGGAATAAAATTAATGAGCATGAAGTTATGGGAAAGAGTAGTGGAAGCTCAGTTAAGAAGTGAGGTGATGGTCAGTGAGCAGCAGTGTGGTTTCATGTTGGGAAAGAGTACTACAGGTGTGATGTTTGCTCTGAGGGTGTTGATGGAAAAGTTTAGAGAAGGCCAGAAGAAGTTGCATTGCGTCTTTGTGGACCTGGAGAAAGCATATGACAGGGGGCCTTGAGAGGAGTTGTAGTATTGTATGAGGAAGTCGGGAGTGGCAGAGAAGTACGTAAGAGTGGTACAGGATATGTACGAGGGAGGTGTGACCATGGTAAGGTCTGTGGTAAGAGTGACGGAGGTGGGATTACATCAGGGATCGGCTCTGAACCCTTTCTTATTTGCAATGGTGATGGACAGGTTGACAGATGAGATTAGACAGGAGTCCCTGTGGACTATGATGTTTGCTGATGACATTGTGATCTGTAGTGAGAGTAGGGGGCAGGCTGAGGAGACCCTGGAGAGGTGGAGATATGCTCTAGAGAGGAGAGGAATGAAGGTCAGTAGGAACAAGACAATACATGTGTGTAAATGAGAGGGAGGTCAGTGGAATGGTGAGGATGAGGGAGTAGAGTTGGCGAAGGTGGATAAGTTTAAATACTTGGGATCAGCAGTACAGAGTAACGGGGTTTGTGGAAGAGAGGTGAAGAAGAGAGTGCAGGCAGGGTAGAGAAGAGTGGCAGGAGTGATTTGTGACAGACAGTTATCAGTAAGAGTGAAAGGGAAGGTCTACAAGACGGTAGTGAGACCAGCTATGTTATATGGGCCAGAGACGGTGGCACTGACCAGAAAGCAGGAGACAGAGCTGGAGGTGGCAGAGTTAAAGATGCTAAGATTTGCATTGGGTGTGATAAGGATGGACAGGATTAGAAATGAGAACATTAGAGGGTCAGCTCAAGTTGGATGGTTGGGAGACAAAGTCAGAGAGACGAGATTGCGTTGGTTTGGACATGTGCAGAGGAGAGATGCTGAGTATATTGAGAGAAGGGTGCTAAGGATAGAGCTGCCAGGTAGGGGAAAAGAGGAAGGCCTAAGAGAAGGTTTATGGATGTGGTGAGAGAGGACATGAAGGTGATGGGTGTGACAGAGCAAGATGGAGAGGACAGGAAGATATGGAGAAAGAGGGTCTGCTGTGGCAATCACTAACGGGAGCAAACAAAAGAAGAACAAGAAAAGTTTGTCTCACTAGAGGGAGAACTGTTAAGACACTAGCTGGAGCGGAGACAAATCTTTAAAATCTTTATACATACAAGATTGCTTATTAACAAGACAAGCAAAAAAAAAAAGGGTTGCCAAAGGCAAAACTAGCTAACAAACTTAAAAACAAAATACTTACTTACATGCATCCTTATTGAAAATCCATTTAGGAAAACCTACGGAAAATCTATAAAACTTGTAATCACAACAGTCTAGGATTGTCTCCAGTAGCCACCCATGACCCGATTCAGGAGTAAGCAGATTAGAAAATGACTGTTAGTCATAACATTTGGACTGTGGGAGGAAACCAAAGCACCCGGAGAACACCCACTCCCCCGGGAGTGCCCAAGACGTGAACCCTGGTCTCCTTACTGTGAGGCAGCAGGGCGCCACCATGCTCATGCTCACAAAACTCATACAAAATAATACATCAGAATTATTGAAAATTACAAAAAAATACAAAAATAAACATAAACCAAGTATCTCACCCAGGCTAAAAGTTAACAGTAGGCACATTGGATACCCAGATTCCTAGAAAGAAGATCTGCTTTCCATCCAGGTTGTGTTTGGTATGACTTGTCACACTCATTTTGCTTTGCTTTTGTTTTAGGCACATAAGGAATGTTAATCTATGAAGTGCAGCACCTCTGTGATGGTGAGTGCAAACGCACGAGGGCAATAGTGGGGGTTTGGCACACTCTGTTCAGGTCTATGCAAATAAGAGACTGATTGTGAGAAAAGGGTCACCGTAGGACCCCTCCCTCCCTCCACAATAAAACAATAATGTCTCCCATTATCTATCAATCTATGATAAACTGCTTTGTTAATCATCCATGGAAGCAGATGTCTTCCAGGTCAGCCTGACTGAGCGATATCTGGCTACCTATAAAGAAATAGCGCATAGTGTAGCATAAAACAGTTCACGTGGCTTCATTATAATACATGTAAATTGTAAAACCTTCAAATTAAGAAGAAATGCAAAAGTGTTGAGGATAATGAGAATAAAAAGTAAAAGAAATGCTGCATAATAGATTCTGCAATACCGGCACACCAAACACAGCCAAGGAAAAAGTCTGAAAAACCGGTTCATTATAAAGAACTTCAAACTGAAGCTCAAATATGTGGCACTTTTACACTAAAATAAGGCCCATTATAATTAGAATCACCGGAGTTATTCACAAGACCCTTTTAGATAATGCAAGGTCCATTTTTGGCAATGCAAACAAAGCAAGTGTTCAACATCTGCAGCAAGCTGTGACTCTCTGTCCAGCCCCAAAGTCTTAGAGTATCCAAATAAAATGTTTAATAAATCCTGCAAGGAGGCTTTGCACCTCATTGGTGATGTCATTTGGTTCACTTGGAAAATAATAATAAGAACGGGTACGATTCCCGGGTCCTCCCTGCGTGGAGTTTGCATGTTCTCCCCGTGTCTGCATGGGTTTCCTCCCACAGTCCAAAGACATGCTGGTTAGGTGGATTGGCGATTCTAAATTGGCCCTAGTGTGTGCTTGGTGTGTGGGTGTGTTTGTGTGTGTCCTGCAGTGGGTTGGCACCCTGCCCGGGATTGGTTCCTGCCTTGTGCCCTGTGTTGGCTGGGATTGGCTCCAGCAGACCCCCGTGACCCTGTGTTCGGATTCAGCAGGTTGGAAAATGGATGGATGGATGGATAGTTAACATAGAAAAGGAGTAAGGTCCGATGGCCAGGGTGGACAGAAAAAACAAAAAAAAAAAAACTCCAGACGGCTGGAGAAAAAAATAAAATCTGTAGGGGTTCCAGGCCACAAGACCACCCAGTCCCCTCTGGGCATTCTACCTAACATAAATGAAATAGTCCTCTTTGTAGTTAGGGTTCTCACGGAGTCACTTGATGCTGATGGTCATACAGACTTCTGACTTTTAATCCATCCATCATTGTTGGAACATCACGGTGCTTTGAGTAGATGGTGGTGGCGCAAGCCACCACCAAAAGGACACCGGAAAAGGAAACAGAAGAGAGAGTAGGGGTTAGTACAGATTTTAGAGCCACCATGAATAGTTATTATAATGAACTGGATATACAGAGTATCAGGATTTAAATTACAGTGAAGTTATGAGAAGGCCATGTTAAAGTAATGTGTTTTCAGCAGTTTTTTAAAGTGCTCCACTGTATTAGCCTGGCGAATTCCTACTGGCAGGCTATTCCAGATTTGAGGTGCATAACAGCAGAAGGCCGCCCGCCTCACCACTTCTTTTAAGTTTTTCTCTTGGAATTCTAAGGAGACACTCATTTGAGGATCTGAGGTTACGATTTGAAATATAAGGTGTCAGACATTCCGATATATAAGATCGGGCGAGATTATTTAAGGCTTTATAAACCATAGAAGCAGAATTTTAAAGTCAATCCTGACTTTGAAGATACTTTCACGTCCCGCGAGACAAGACTTTGTGCCAAGAGATTTAACCACACCCGGGGCCGGAAATAAAAGATGAAGAGTAGATGACAAAGTAGAACGTCGCAAAGAATTCAAAAACGTCGGCGTGATACACATGCAGAGGTTAGTGGTTAGAGATAATGAAAATACTACAATTCGAAAGTCTCAAAAAAAATGATAGTAAAGATCGCATTAGCACAAACAAACGGAAATGAATACTCGGTGAGATAACGGAACAGCGAAAAGAGATCGAATATATTGTACAGATTTAAACTTTAAGTTGGAGACTTGTAGATCATCTAATTCGTGTTGCCATCAGGGAAGAGTAGTGTTTCCTACCAATGAAGAGGCGTATCCGTGAGAATTAAAAGATTTGTTGTTTGGTGAAGGTAAAATCCACATATACGAGCGGCAGAGACGTGAATTGGTTGGCGAGAGAAGCGCAGGCCAGGGGGGGTTGGTGGGTGAAGCGAACAGTGTGCGAAGCCCCCTAGTAATAATAATAATAATAATAATAATAATAATAATAATAATAATAATAATAAACCTGACCCACGCATGGCCTTAAAGTGCACGTCTCAAGGGGGAAACCTCAAGTCTCATCACTGCCTCTCAAGTACAGGCCATAAAAACCTGGCACCACCAGAGGTAAACCACAGGTACATCGGTCAACAGCCAATGCCATTTGTGTGGTGAAGCTGAGGAGACCATCAGCCACATAGTGCCAAGATGTTGTGCACTGGCCCTGAAGGAATATCTTGAATGCCTCAACAAGATTATTATGTACCTGCACTGGGCATTATGTCAATAGCTGGGTATTCCAACGACAGACAAGTGGTACAAGCATATACCAGACATGGTCGTTGACACCCGAGACTGTGTCATCATGTGGGACAAAACTATTCCCACAGACCATACCATCAGTGCCAACAGGCCGGACATTGCGTTCCATGACAAGGTGAGCAAGTCCTAGATGACAACAGCATCTAAGCAAAGAGGCAGAGAAGATCATCAAATATAAAGACCTAGAGATCGAAATCAGACACATGTAGAACATGAGGACAACAGTGTCTCTAGTAGTCATAGACGCACTGGGAACCATTAAGACCAGGTTCCAAGAACAGCTGGACAAATTCCCTTGTAGAATCAGCAAGAAAAGAGATACAGAAGTTCACACTCCTCACCATGATACACATTCTTCAACAAGTCCACAGCTGAACAACAAGCTGAATTCTAAGCCTGAGAGGTCTGGTTGACCTCTGGCAAATGCACTAGCATACCACAGACTGTTGAGAGGAGGTGTAAAATAATAATAATAATAATAATAATAATAATAATAATAATAATAATAATAATAATAATATTAGGAAGAAGAAGAAGAAGAAGAATCGTCCCAGATGACAACAACATCCTGAGCAAAGAGGCAGACAAGATCATCAAGACCTAGTGATGGAATTCAGATGCTTGTGGAACACGAGGACAAGAGTGGCTCCAGTAGTTGTAGATGCACTGGGAACCATCAAGACTGGCTTCCAAGAGCAGATTGGCAAACTCCCATGAAATGCAAAAGAGATCCAGAAGATCGCACTCCTTGGCACGGCCCTCATTCCTTGATGAGTCCTCAACTGAACAATAAACTGAGCTCAAAGCCTGAAAGGCCAGGCAAATACAGCAGCGTAAGTGAGTGCAGTGAGCGGAAGGTGTAATAATAATAATAATAATAATAATAATAAGCCAAATGTACATCCTCAGAAGAAGTGGTCGCTGTGGACTCATTGAGCTGGAGAGCGCATACAAGAACGTGATTGTTGGCTTAGCAAATAAATCAAGCTCAGAATCAACAGATGACCCAGAATCGTGATGAGACACAAAAAACAGAAGAAGAAGTACTCTCATCAGAATTAGCAAAGAAATCAAATGGCAACACTTCAAGGCCAATACTTGTCCCCAGACAAGAGCATCTAGTCCCGAGGCCATCAAAAGCAGGATGAAAGCTTAACAAAGCAATGAAAAAAATCAACAAGCTCTTCTTGAAACCACTCCATGATCAGTTTTGCAGACAGACATTGAATACCTATGATATTTCGACAAGAAACTGAAATTTGGATGGTTGATGAGGCTCTGGGCTGAAGGAACAGACAGAGAGTCCCCTCATGATGGCTGAGAATAAGGCACTTAACACATGATGTCATCAGAATACACACTCAATCAACACAACCGGAGAGCTAAGTACCTGCACAGTTCAATGCTCCATGAGTGTGGCCTCCCAGTGACAGATCATTGGTAAACTCACCAGTCTGAAAAGCTCATTGAGATGGAGAACACCACTGTGATGTATGACACCGATCATACCTTTGGACCAAAGCGACCGTACATCGTTCTCCATGACAGAAGCCAGATGTGATTTATTGACATCGTCATTCCAGATGATGAGAACATCTCAGTCAAAGAGGCAGAAAAACTCAACAAATACAAAGACCTTGAGAATCAGATTTTGTGTGGAACACAAAGGTTTGTGTGATTCTATTAGTAGTTGGGACACTTGGAGTTGCTCAAGTAGGTTTCACCAGAGAAGTTCTTCAGCACCTGCTGATGTCTATGAATCGCAGACTTCAAGCAGTCATTGCATGCAAGGGATACACGACAAAGTCCTAAATAAGATGGCTTTAATAAACCTGGAATTGCTGTGTGACACAAATATTATGGTGCCCTGAAATCCGGGGGGCCGTGTAGAAAATGTGCTGTGTGACTGAAATGGAGGAGCGGAGGAGGAAATCAAGGAATGACTGATGTGTCTTTGTCCCAATCATCATGGAGGAGGGGCACTGACCAACCTCCACAAAAGAAATGCAAAGCAATCTATTGTGCCTGTTAAGATGTGTAGTCAGGACCCGCTCCTTTGTCCCATCGTGCATTGGTCAGATTAGCGCTTTGAGTAGTGGGAAAAGTGCTATGTAAACCCAAAGAATTATTATAATGATCGCAATGTGATTTGGGCCGTTGAGGGCCTGCCACAGCTTGCTTTATGGAGGTCTCCCATTAAGAGTTACTGGACCTTGAGCAGATGAGATGTTTCTGCACACCTCAAAATTCATTGTGCCACTGCCATCAGCAGTGCCACCATCAATGAAGAGAAGTGTGCCAGGACCTGTGGCAGCCATACATGCCCAAGCCATAACACCCCTATGCATCACGTTGAACAGATGAGGTGGTCTACTTTGGATCTCAGGCAGTTCCATTTCACTTCCACACTCTACACTTGCCGTCACTCTGATGAGGTTCATCTTTGTCTCATCTGTCCACAAGACCTTTTTCCAGAATTCTGAATGCTCTTTGAAATGCATTTTCACAAATGGTAATCTGGCCATCCTGTTTTTGTGGCGTGTATCTTGTAGTGTGGCCTCCGTATTTCTGCTCATGAAGTCTTCTGCTGATAGTCGTCTCTGACACATACACATCTACCCCCTGAAGACTGTCTCTGGTCAGTCAGACAGGCATTTGGGGGCTTTTTCTTGACCATAGTGAGGATTCTTCTGTTATCAGCAGTGGACATCTTCCTTGGCCTACCAATCCCTTTGTGATTCCTGAGCCCACCAATGTGTTCTTTCTTCTTCATGATATTCCAGACAGTTGATTTTGGTCATCCTAAGGCTTTCTTGATGTCTCCAATAGTTTTGTTTTTGTTTTGCAGACCCATAATGGCTTCTTTGGCTTTCTTTAGCACAGCCTGATCCTGTGTCCTGATGTTGAACATTGGCAACTACAGACTCCAAAGGATCGAAGCAAGCCGAGGTAACACAGCTGAAGAATCACAAACACCTATGATGCCAATTGTCCAAAACATTACGGTGCCCTGAAGCGGGGAGTCTGTGTAGAAAAAGAGTTGAGTGACCAAAAATGTCTGCAAATCCCCATAAATTAAAATGTGCAATGTGCACTTAAATCACATTGGCAATGTTTGATTTTTTAATTTTGAACTGTGGAGCAGGAGGGGAAATCAAGGAAAAATTGGTCTTTGACCCAAACATTATGGAGGGCACCACACATCGGGATGCAGAATAAGTTTCAGCATCACCAGGTACAAAGAAGGAGCTAACTGTCGTCTGAGCACCTACACCTTAACCTAACATGCTGCAGAGAGCTGCGATTGACACGTGGAGAATGTGCAAACCTCACAAAGACAGTGAGTGGGCTGGCAAACTAACACAAGTCCCTGGAGTTGGAAGTCAGCACAGCTAGCAGCTGAGTCAGCATGCTGCCCATCACAGGCTCATTTCCCCTTTCACTGAAATGTTCGTCTTAATTCTCCCTCTTGTTTGCTTTTCTTTGCTAAACTTGCTAAGCGATTTTAAACCTGCAACTGGAACACGAATCAAGAAGGCTGCATACAGTGCATTGAATTTTACAACACAGATTTTAACTCTCACATGGGTACCATTACAAATCATTTCTGTTTTTTTTTTTGGATAGGTTAAATCTCTTATTTTCATCTCCAATTCATAGGAAGTTGTAGATTCAGGTCCAGGTTAGGGGATGAATATTTTACAGCTGTGTAGCGAATGTCTGGTTGTTGATTCAAATGTGCACTTCCAGGTCAGGCGGAACCTCCTTCAAGGCGTACACCTTTTTTTTATAGCTCCCTCTGGCAGCATCCACACACTCTGACACAGTTATTCTCCTAGACTAAATGTCCCATAGTACCCTTTGGGAGTACAAATGGGAGCTCTGCCAAGAGGGAAGCTGCCACCTAGCATTCTGAGGGAAGAAACAGTCCCCAGAGGCGGCCCTTCCCTGTCCCTCCATCTATTTATTAATCATATAACACCTTTCATATCTATCTATCACTCATATAGTGCCTTTCATATCTATCTGTTATACAGTGACTTTCATTTCTTTATGTCTATCTATCTATCTATCTATCTATCTATCTATCTATCTATCTATCTATCTATCTATCTATCTATCTATCTATCTATCTATCTATCTATCTATCTATCTATCTATCTATCTATCCATCCATCCATCCATTTTCCAACCCGCTGAATCCGAACACAGGGTCACGGGGGTCTGCTGGAGCCAATCCCAGCCAACACAGGGCACAAGGCAGGAACCAATCCTGGGCAGGGTGCCTATCATATAATGCTTTTCATATCTATTATATAGCACCTTCATTTCTATCATATAGTGCCTTTCATTTCTATATATATGTGTATCTATCTATTAATCATATACCATCTATCTATCTATCTATCTATCTATCTATCTATCTATCTATCTATCTATCTATCTATCTATCTATCTATCTATCTATCTATCTATCTATCTAGTATACAGTGCCTTTTCTATCTATCTATCTATCTATCTATCTATCTATCTATCTATCTATCTATCTATCTATCTATCTATCTATCTATCTATCTATCTATCTATCTATCTATCTATCTATCTATCTATCTATCTATCTATTGAGAAAGAATATATAGAATTAAGGTGCGTCAGCCATTCCAAATAATAAAAGTATGATGCTAATAGAACTATAAGAAGTGTGACACTTATGTATTAAATAGGAATGTGCTAAAGCTAACTGAACAAATGAAATCTAATGCAGACACTAAAGCTATAAGAATATAATTTCTTTATAACTAATGTAATGTACTGAACTAACCTTTATGTAACCTTTGATATTTTATGAGCAATGTGTGTGGAAAAAAAAGTATAAGGAAGTGAGCATTGTCTAAAACCGCTGAGTTGCACACACCCTATAACCTTTAGGACAAAACTTGCTATAATTATGTCTTATGTACATGTAAGTTAGTAAAATTGTGAAAATACTGACCACTGTTTATCTGTAAAAAACTGTGTTTTCTCTGCATGTACAAATTCAGGATGTGGACAGGAACTACAGCAATCCATGTAATAACCTCAAGATGAACTGCTATTTTTTTTTTTTATTCTTGTCAATGAACTTGAGTATTTAAAGGAAGTCTCTCTTTCCTGCTGGCAGGCTGATGGTCTGTAGCACACTGGAACGTGACAAGGTCTGCAGCCTCCTCTCACCAAGAATAGAGGAAATTGCTTTTTACTTTTTATTGGTGTCCGCCTTCTATTGTTCTTGACTTCAGCGACCACACTATCTATTGTAATAGATGTCCAGGGACATTGCCCCACCGGGACGCTGGGAGACGGGACGGACTGGGAGAGGGGCAGTATTTTCCCTGGAACATGGGAGGGCAGCCTTCCTGGGTTGCATGGGGGTCACGAAGTTGGGACGCTCAACCCTGTAGGAGGACATGGTCACCACCAGGGGGGCGCCTGGACAGCTCCAGAACGGTGGTCGACAGTACTTCCTGTTGTGGCAGAAGAGGAGCTGAGTCCGTGTGTGCTGCCGGATGTTAGTCGGGAAACACCTGGAACACTTCCGGGTGCGGTATAAAGGAGGCCACCACATTGGGAAGGAGAAGACAGAAGCCTGAGGAGAAGGAGAAGAAGGTGGCTGAAGAGAGTAGAAGAAAAGAAAGAGACTGAGTTGACTGGTTAAGGCATTGTGGTACTGTGTTGTTGTGCTGGAAATAAAGCATGTGTAATTTTCGAGACATTCAGTGTCTGTCTGTTGGTGGCCAGGTGGATTTCTAACAATGGCATCCCAAATGGGACTGGCTGTCTGTTAAAAGGCAGGAGACCCCATAAAAATAATTTTGTGAGCCGCCCGGTGCAGCGGCTAGAGGCACACGCACGCCGTGACAACACCTGCACCATGCAACCAGCAGCTCCCCCTACATGCCACCGAAGGTCCACGGAAGCACAGTTCCTGGGGAAGAAGAAGAAGAGGCAAGCCCTGAGTGCAACAACCTCTCAAGCCCGCGTCGCCATCGCAGAAGCCCGGGTCAGCACCCGGAGGAAATACGCCCCGGGAGACAGAGTCTAGGAAGCAAGACTCACGTATGAAAGCGATCAACCCAGTGGGACTTACTGCACTGTTCCCTGGTCTTGATTTTTGGCTGGGGACTGCCCGAATCCGCGTCTGTGGCCGAAACACGCTGACCCGTGGGGAGACAGCAGAGTGATGTCGGAAGAAGAGGAGGGGTCGCCGCTGATCGGAGAACAACACGGTGAAGAATGCCTGATAAAACGATTCCCCATCGGACTCCATTCAAAGCTGGAGGGAGCGGTGGAGGACCAGAAAGCCATCCCTGAAGCAGGCAAGGTATTGGACAGCGTGTGTCGAGCACCCATCGATGATTGGTTGAAGATGGGGCCGACAAACGTCCATCCCGAGCATGAGGAAGAGCCAACGAAGTCTGCGCCAGTGGTGCAGGGGCCCTGTGTCTCACCTCTGGCTAACTGTAATCATTTGCGTCTGGCTGTACGTGAGCTGAAAGAAGCCCTTTAGCCCGTACGGTCCCTTTTTAAGGTCCTGCGAATGTTGTGGGAGATGATCGACGGGCTGGAGATGAAAGCGGAGGCACCCCTGATGGCCATAAAGGAGTGGTGGGGAAAGTGCAATATGGGATTCTCCAGCCAAAGCGATGAAACAGTACAGGTGAGTACTGCTGGTACCGTAAATGAAAGAGGAAGCCCTAGCGAAGGGAGCCGAGACATGGGTGACCGGACTCAAGTAGCAGGACATCCTACAGTAGATCGGGGAACGAATACAGAGCACGCAATGGGGGCTGAGGCACAGGGGACGGTGCAGGCTTGCATGTGTCAGCACACAGACCACCCCACTCCAAGAAGCCGCAGCGCTCGCATCCCGATCGAGAGGAGCTCAAACAGCACGACAGCCCTCTTTGTCCCATAAGGGGATCCAGGCTGTTGTAGCACCCCAAACTAAAGGCAGGCCCTGGAGAAATAAGGGAGGGTCTCTCAACAGGATGAAACGTGAGCCTGAGAGCTCATGTACGGCAAACGAGCGCTCTCCACGGGGATGGAGAGCAGCCCCAAACCTGGCGGGGAACGAGGCGGAGTGGAGATACCCCGCTTGTTTTTATGTCCCTAGGGCTAGGGCACCAAGAGGACGCCGGTGTTATGAGTGCACAGCATTGGGGACACATGGAGATGCTGTCTGTATGGCATTGCAGAAGGCGCCTGGAGGAGGTGTCGGCACAGCGTCTCCACACCTTTTTTCTGTTCTTTTGCAGAACGCGACCGTGGACTGCAGTATGCCGGCACCCCCAGCAGGACGGGCCGCTTCACTCTACGGACTTCAGCTAGGGGAAGGGCAGTGTGACAGATGTCCGGGGACATTGCCCCACCGGGACACCGGGAGGTGGAAAGGACCGGGAGAGGGGCAGTATTATCCCCAGAACATGGGAGGGCAGCCTTCCTGGGTTGCATGTGGGCCACGGAGCCGGAATGCTGAACCCCATGGGAGGATGTGGCCACCGTCAGGGGGCGCCTGGACAGCTCCAGAATGGTGGTCAACAGCACTTCCGCCACAACAGGAAGTGCTGTCAGAAGAGAAGCTTAGTCCATGTGCAGCACTTCCACCACACCCAGAAGTGCAGCCGGATGCTAATCAAGGAGCACCTGGAGCACTTCTGGGTTCTGTATAAAGGAGGCCACCGCAATCCACTCGGAGCTGGAGTCGGGAGGGAGAAGACAGGAGTATGAGGAGGAGAAGGAGGAGGAGAAGGTGGCTGAAGTGTTAGAGTTAGAGAGAGCAAGAGAGAAAGAGACTGAGTTGGCTGGTTAATCATATAGTGCCTTTCATTTCTATCTATAAATGTATAGATCTATTAATCATATAACAATTTTCATTTCTATCTATCTATCTATCTATCTATCTATCTATCTATCTATCTATCTATCTATCTATCTATCTATCTATCTATCTATCTATCTATCTATCATATGGCGCCTTTAATATCTATCTGTTATATAGCACCTTTTATTTCTATCATATAGTGCCTTTCACATCTATCTATCTATCTATCTATCTATCTATCTATCTATCTATCTATCTATCTATCTATCTATCTATCTATCTATCTATCTATCTATCTATCATATAACACCTTTCATATCTATCTATCATATGGCGCCTTTAATATCTATCTGTTATATAGCACCTTTCATTTCTATCATATAGTGCCTTTCACATCTATCTATCTATCTATCTATCTATCTATCTATCTATCTATCTATCTATCTATCTATCTATCTATCTATCTATCTATCTATCTATCTATCTATCTATCATATAACACCTTTCATATCTATCTATCATATAGTACCTTTCATATCTATCTGTTATATAGCACCTTTCATTTCTATCATATAGTGCCTTTCACATCTATCTATCTATCTATCTATCTATCTATCTATCTATCTATCTATCTATCTATCTATCTATCTATCTATCTATCTATCTATCTATCTATCTATCTATCTATCATATAACACCTTTCATATCTATCTATCATATAGTACCTTTCATATCTATCTGTTATATAGCACCTTTAATTTCTATCATATAGTGCCTTTCACATCTATCTATCTATCTATCTATCTATCTATCTATCTATCTATCTATCTATCTATCTATCTATCTATCTATCTATCTATCTATCTATCTATCTATCTATCTATCTATCTATCTATCTATCTATCTATCTATCTATCTATCTATCTATCTTGCATTAGGCCCTCCTGCTAAACTTCAAAACACAAGAGGATGAATTAAGAACATGGACCAATTAGAAGGCAGAACTTGAAACTTATGAACCTATTAGCTGCCACGCTGCATGACTTATTGTATTCAAAATGTAATCAAACGACTAGATAATTCTTCCCTACCGGCTCAGACTGCCTTACCCAAGGCCCCATCTTCTGAATAGCAAACCGCAGTGTACACTTCACAGGACTGTCACAAACGAATACCAGTGCAGCCAGGAGATGAAGGCAGCAGGGAGACTCCAAGAGACACAAACGGCACCAGATTACATTCAGCCAATATGCTAGTTGAGTTATGATATTGACTTTTATCATGAAACATGTAATTCAAAGGCCGCACATTATTATATTCAATTGTGGAGCATCTGGGCACCTTCAGATATAATCACTGTCCAATCAATAAGTACCGGGGGAGAGACGAGTCAGCTTGTCAATGGTAAAAACTTTACAGGTACTCCAGTATCGGCAAATATGAGCGCAAAAGAATCCTGTTTAAAGCTGGAGGCAACAGCGGCATCATATAAAATATCCGTCAACCTGCATCAGCGCTCCCATGGCAGAATCATAAACCATCTGCTACAAAGTTACACAATTATGTATATCCAAATCTGACTCGGGCACTGCTATAACAAAGTCTGTGCTACAAGATGGTTTTGCACTGGCAGCACCCGGCAAGGTGGATTTTTTTTTTCCTTTTTTCTGCCAAAATTTCCAATACTTTTTTTTTTTTTAGCATTCCATATGATGAAAAAAAAGAACAATCTGTCAATCAGCTGACCTACTAAATCAATCAAAGTAAAGGAAGTGCCAGTCATGTGGAGAAGCACAAGCTGGCATTTGATACAGGAGCCTTATAATGGGTGCTGTGAGGAAATGCATTTATATAGCGCCTTTCATCATGAGCACACCGAGAAAAGACTGTAATAAGAAACCATCTTTATTTTGTATTGCACCTTTTGTAATAAACTTTCAAAGAAAGAACCTTACAAGATAACTAATAAACATTCATGTTAATATAATGCAATTCTTAATGAAAATTCTACAAAGTACTTCCCAAAACAAGGGATTCATTTTCATTTTTGAAGATGTAATTTCTTAAGAATCACTCATAAAAACAACTAGCCTTCTTTTTTATACAGCGCCTTTCATAATGAGGCCTCAAGAAATGACTGACCAGTTCACTTTCATTTTATATCATCCTTATGATAAGGACCACACAAAGAAAGAAACTTATAAAGCAATCAATTAGTCTTCATTTTTATAGTGCTTTTCATAATGAAGACAGTACATAATACTTTACAAAACTGATTCATCTTCATTTAATATAGCGCCTTTCGTAACGGGCAGTCTAATGAAGGTCTTTACAGAACACACGATTCATCTTTGTTTCATAAAGTGCAGTTTATATGACTGCTTGTAGAAAATACTTTACCTAATAGTCAATTGATCTTCATTTTTTTATAGAGCCTGTTTGCCGTTTTTGTTAAACCCACTTAATCCAGTTCTGGGTCAAGGCAGAAACCCGGGTGCCAGTGCACTGCAATGCCCATTCACCAGCCAATTTCGAGTTGCCATTTGACTTATTTGATGGAGGGGTTGACAGATGAGATTAGACGGGAGTCTCCGTGGACTGTGATGTTTGCTGATGACATTCTGATCTGTAGTGAGAGTAGGGAGCAGGTTGAGGAGACCCTGGAGAGGTGGAGATATGAGAGGAGAGGAATGAAGTTCAGTAAGAACAAGACAGAATACATGTGTGTGAATGAGAGGGAGGTCAGTGGAATGGTGAGGATGAGGGAGTAGAGTTGGAGAAGGTGGATGAGTTTAAATACTTGGGATCAACAATACAGAGTAATGGGGATTGTGGAAGAGAAGTGAAGAAGAGAGTGCAGGAAGGGTGGAATGGGTGGAGAGAGTGTCAGGAGTAAATTGTGACAGACGGTTATCAGCAAGAGTGAAAGGGAAGGTCTACAGGACGGTAGTGAGACCAGCTATGTTATATGGGCTGGAGATGGTGGCACTGACCAGAAATCAGGAGACAAAGCTGGAGGTGGCAGAGTTAAAGATGCTAAGATTTGCACTGGGTGTGACGAGAATGGACAGAATTAGAAATGAGGACATTAGAGGGTCAGCTCAGGTTGGACGGTTGGGAGACAAAGTCAGAGAGGCGAGATTGCGTTGGTTTGGACATGTGCAGAGGAGAGATGAGGAGTATATTGGGAGAAGGGTACTAAGGATAGAGCTGCCAGGGAAGAGGAGAAGAGGAAGGCCTAAGAGAAGATTTATGGATGTGGTGAGAGAGGACATGCAGGTGATGGGTGTTACAGAACAAGATGGAGAGGACAGGAAGATATGGAAGAAGATGATCCGCTGTGGCAACCCCTAACGGGAGCAGCCGAAAGAAGAGGAAGAACATCCATCCATCCATCCATTATCCAACCCGCTGAATCCGAACACAGGGTCACGGGGGTCTGCTGGAGCCAATCCCAGCCAACACAGGGCACAGGAAGAACAGCAATTAGTTAGATAGATAGATAGATAGATAGATAGATAGATAGATAGATAGATAGATAGATAGATAGATAGATAGATAGATAGATATTAATTTTAGCATAGTAGAAAGGATAGATAGATAGATAGATAGATAGATAGATAGATAGATAGATAGATAGATAGATAGATAGATAGATAGATAGATAGATAGATAGATAAGAAAGGTACTATATAATAGATAGACAGATAGATATTAAATTTAGCATAGTAGGCAGGATAGATAGATAGATAGATAGATAGATAGATAGATAGATAGATAGATAGATAGATAGATAGATAGATAGATAGATAGATAGATAGATAGAGAAAGGTACTATATAATAGATAGACAGATAGATATTAAATTTAGCATAGTAGGCAGGATAGATAGATAGATAGATAGATAGATAGATAGATAGATAGATAGATAGATAGATAGATAGATAGATAGATAGATAGATAGATAGATAGATAGATAGATAGATAGATAGATAGATAGATAGATGTTAATTTTAGCATAGTAGGCAGGATAGATAGATAGATAGATAGATAGATAGATAGATAGATAGATAGATAGATAGATAGATAGATAGATAGATAGATAGATAGATAGATAGATAGATAGATAGATGCCGTATATGACTTTATATGACTGCTTGTAGAAAATACTTTACCTAATTATCAATTGATCTTCACTTTTTATAGCGCCTGTTTGCCGTTTTTGAGGAAATAGATTCTGTTTGAATGAAATGGACAGTCTAATACAGATTTAACAGGAAAAGACAGCATTGTTAAACCCACTTAATCCAGTTCTGGGTCAAGGCAGAAACCCGGGTGCCAATGCACTGCAATGCCAATTCATCAGCCAATTTTGAGTTGCCATTTGACTTATTCTGCACATCGTTGAAGATCATCACAAAGATGATGACAGGGTGTGGGATCTGAACGCAGGACACGGGATCAGTTAGGCAGCAGCGCTAATCACTGCACCACCCAAACAGGCACTGGAGTTTCAGTGCCATCCACCAATCAGAGGACTGGAAAGCACAATGGCAAGATATTGGACAGAAGGGACTGTGAACGTCAGCGGATGCTAAGTGACAGAAAACCAGCTCAAAACTTCCTCTAGAGTCATTAACACTGGCTTAGAGCTCTGGCCACACATCACCAACCTTTGACAACACCAGAGAAACCGAGAAAGGCCATCAAGAAGAAAGCGGCCCCTGGTCAGCTTGTTCATTAACACCCCCAATCCCTCCCGCCCCAAAGGTCCCGGTGTCTTACCGAGCGGAGCTCTATCACATGTTGGGGACAATTTGACATCAATGAAATTCATGAGCTCTTTAATGCTTGACTGACATCCACATCACCTTGTGACTTGAAGGACGTGCTAAGAGAGCGTGAACCTGATCATGTCCTGATCTATTATTCAGAAACGTGTTAATTGAATTTAGATGGAAATAATCAACATGGTAAAAAGCACTTGATTATTAATGCATACATGAACCCGGTGTCAAACTTGAAAAATGAATACTAAGAACACTGGGAGAAAAAAGGGAATAAATTACAACAGCATAAAAAAAAAGAAAAATCAAAAAATGAATAAGTTATACAATTATTGATGTCTCTTGTAAACCATCCGACCAGCAATCTGCTTTAAAATGATGTGGAGCTCATGCTCCTGATTCTATTGATTTCTTTTGCAAAACAAAATGCTCATTTCTATAAATCAATACAACGTGGCCATATTTATGCCCCTCATAGGTTTCAGGAGGAAAGGATTGCACTTCATCATTTTAAAACTTTGTTTACTTTTTAACAGCCCTCTTGTAATTATGCATCTTATAAAATGTGTGTTTGTGTTGTGGAATGCATACCCCCGGACACAGACAGACAGACACCAGAATGCCCAAAACACACTTCTTTTATTTTCTTACAGCACCACAATGCCTTCCTCCAACACTCTTTCTTCTTTCTAATTTCTTTTGTTTCTCTTTCTCTTTTCCTTTTTGACCTCCTCTCCCCTCCTCACAAGCTTCGCCTGCTTCCTCCTCACTCTGGCTCCACTTCTGGGGGGAGGTGGTCCCTTATATACCGACCCGGATGAGCTCCAGGTGCTCCCCCTGACGACACTTCCTAGTGTGGCGGAAGTGTCAAGAGAGCCCCGGAAGCACTCCAGGAGCCCCTGGGAATTCCACCAGCAACACTTCTTGTTGTGGCGGAAGTGCTGCCATCCAGGAATTCACAATCGTCTGGGCACCCCTTGGCGGTGGCCACGTCTACTGGTAGGGATAAGCGTCCCAGCTCCGGTCCAGTGGCCCATAGGCAGAACGGGCGGCTGCCCCCTCATGGCCCAGGGAAGGTATTGTCCATCACGGGGACCATCCAGGCGTCCCAGCTTACCTCCCGGATCTCGTCTTCTTGAGCGTGCTTTGGCTGGGTGGCCTTTTCCGTTGCCCCGCCGACCCGTGCCTCCGCGAAGACGACGCTGAGTTCAGGCGTCGCTACCTTCAGGGCGCGTATGCCCTTCTTCTTCCCCATTGTGCTAGATGTCCGTTAGGCGTGGTCCTCGGCGTGCGTTTTCTCGAGGTGTTGACCCAGGAATACGTGCCGTGGTAGATGTGCTCCTTCGTCTGCTGTGCAGGCTGCCTCCACAAAATAATTTTTGAAAACAAGGATCCCCCCCTTTTAGCAGGAGGAGGGCCCCACGTTTGGTGCCATTGTGGAATGCATACCCCCGGACACAGACAGACAGACACCAGAATGTTCTTACAGCACCACAATGCCTTCCTCCAACACTCTTTCTTCTTTCTCTTTCTTTTGTTTCTCTTTCTCTTTTCCTTTTTGACCTCCTCTCCCCTCCTCACAAGCTTCATCTCCTTCCTCCCAACTCTGGCTCCGCTTCTGGAGGGAGGCAGTCCCTTTTATACTGACCCAGATGAGCTCCAGGTGCTCCCCCTGACGACACTTCCTGGTGTGGCGGAAGTGTCAAGAGAGCCCCTGGAAGCACTCCGGGTGCCCCTGGGAATTCCTCCAGCAACACTTCCTGGTGTGGCGGAAGTGCTGCCATCCAGGAATTCACAACCGTCTGGGCATCCCCTGGCGGTGGCCACGTCCTCCGGTATGGTCCTCTGGTCCAGTGGCCCATAGGCAGACCCGGGCGGCTGCCCCCTCGAGGCCCAGGGAAGGTATTGTTCATCACGGGGACCATCCAGGCGTCCCGGCTGGGTAGGGTCCCCAATCCATCTGGGACAGTGTGCATTTAGAAAACATGTGAGAGCACTAGATCACACCTGAGCTGACAAAGGACAGTCACTGCTTGAACCCGAGTTGGTCACTGTGAGACATCAGGCATATCAGAAAAGTGGACAGACAGACAGACGGATATCAAAAGCACTAGGTTAAGAAAGGAGGTGATGATTAGTGAGCAGCAGGATGGTTTCATATCAACAAAGAGCACCACAGATGTGATGTTTGCTCTGAGGGTGTTTATGGAGAAGTTTAGAGAAGGCCAGAAGGAGTTGTATTGCATCTTTGTGGACCTGGAGAAAGCATATGACAGGGTGACTGAGAGGAGCTGTGGTATTGTGTGAGGAAGTCGGGAGTGGCAGAGAAGTATGTAAGAGTTGTACAGGATATGTACGAGGGTAGTGTGGCAATGGAGTGACGGATGCATTCAACGTGGAGGTGAGATTACAGCAGGGATTGGCTCTGAGCCCTTTCTTATTTGCAGTGTTGATAGACAGGTTGACAGATAAGATTAGAAAGGAGTCCCCATGGACTATAATTGTTGCTGATGACATTGTGATCTGTAGTGAGAGTAGGGAGCATGTTGAGGAGACCCTGGAGAGGTGGAGATCTGCTCTAGAGAGGAGAGGAATGAAGGTCAGTAGGACCACCAAGACAGAATACATGTGTGTGAATGAGAGGGAGGTCAGTGGAATAGTGAAGATGCAGGGAGTAGAGTTGGTGAAGGTGGATGAGTTTAAATACTTGGGTTCAACAGTACAGAGTAATGGGGATTGTGGAAGAGAAGTGAAGAAGAGAGTGCAGGCAGGGTGGAGTGGGTGGAGAAGAGTGTCAGGAGTGATTAGTGACAGACGGGTATCAGCAAGAGTGAAAGGGAAGGTCTACAAGATGGTAGAGAGACCAACTATGTTATATGGGTTGGAGACGGTGGCACTGACCAGAAAACAGGAGACAACGCTGGAGGTAGCAGAGTTAAAGATGTTAAGATTGGCACTAGGTGTGATGACGATGGACAGGATTAGAAATGAAGACATTAGAGGGTTCAGCTCAGTTTGGATAGTTAGGAGACAAAGTCAGAGACGTGAGATTGTGTTGGTCTGGACATGTGCAGAGGAGAGATGCTGGGTATATTGAGAGAAGGGTGCTAAGGATAGAGCTGCCAGGTAAGGGGAGAAGTGGACGGCCTAAGAGAAGGTTTATGGATGTGGTGAGAGAGGACATGCAGGTGGTGGGTGTGACAGAGCAAGATGATAGGAAGAGATGGAAAAGGATGATCCACTGTGGCAACACCTAACAGGAGCAGCCGAAAGAAGAAGAAGAAGAAGAACAGCGATAGATAGATAACAGGTTTCACTATCCCTGTTAACCAAAGAAATCTCACTATGGTGCAATCCCACAGAGGAGCATCTGTGTTCATTTGGCAGCACAGGTGTAGTGGTTAAGGCTTTGGACTTCAAGCCCTGAGGTTGTGGGTTCAAATCCCGCTGCTGACAGTGTGTGACCCTGAGCAAGTCATTTGACCTGCCTGTGCTGCATTTGGAACACCAAAACAAATGTTACCAATTGTATCATTAATGTTGAAGACACTTTGGATAAAGGTGTCAGCCAAATAAGTAAATGTAATGTAATTTGACTTTGGCTTCCACTGGACTAACGGCAGAGTGCTGTGCTCTGAGTTCGAACTACACATAAGCCATAGCTAACATATTGCATTGCATCAGCGTCTATCTGTTGCAGGTACCATGTACTTTTCAACTTGCCTTTACTTTTTGATTTGATTTCGTATATAAGAAAGGTAAATTATATTATATAGCTCGGTAGGCGGTGCAGGGCACGGCATCCAGGGACTTGGAGTTCGGTTTCTCAGCCCCGTTGGGTGCTGTGGGTGCCGCCAGGGGGAGCTGTCTAAGGACTTGGGGAATCATATTTTTCCTATAGCCCTGGAAGTATTAATGGATCACGTGGACGGGAGCCCAAAAGTACTAAAGAACTTGAGTTCTCCATCCGACCTGGAAGTGCTGGTAAGTCACGTGGGAGGAAGAATAGAACCACTTCCAGGTTGGGCACTATGTAAAGGACTGCTGAAGACTCAGCAAGTGAGCCGGAGTTGGGAGGAGTGTGACAGAGCTTGCTGGGAGGTGTGGCGGAGAGACGAATTGTGGATGGTGAATATTATTGTGTTTATTGCCTGTTCTTGTGCTTGTGGTGCTTGGAGGGCACTGTTTATTAAGAAGAAAGGCATTCAAAATAATTTTGGTGCTTTTAACTGGGTCTGTTGGGGTTAAAGGGGTGATAGCGACCCCTAGTGTCTTACAGCAGGTAAATAGATATGAAAGTCACTATATATTAGCCATTCATAGACAGACAGACAGACCGACAGACACCTGGATAGATATCAGCCATGCTAAATAGCCTGCATGTCTTTTTCTTCTCCTCGTGGATTCTCCCTGACTGCTTGTGCCATCCCTTCCACAACTGCTTTTCAACTAATCGGTGCCACTGTAGCTGAGTGCAGCACCCAGACCTCCTGTGCCAGCCAATCTGTCGAAGTCCTATGAAATCAGTCAGCTTTACCCAGGGCTTGAAGCTGCAGAAACTTAAAGGAGATCTGAAATGCATGCATCATGTTTTGTGTTATTTGTCTCAACAATCACACAAAAGAAATAAAGAGTGATTGTGAAATACTGGACGGTCATCTGAAATGGCAGAAAATGCTAAATGACACCGCCATTAGACGGCACACACAAGTGATGCTAAAACATATAGAGGCCGAGTCTGTAAATGGTAGCCGAATTTCCAGTGCGTGGAGTTGATTTAAATTTATCGCTTTTTAGTGCATTGGGCCCTCAGAGGATGGAGCCTACAAGTCATAAATAAAGAGGCTTCAGAGCAAGGTTGTTTGTGAAGGTTCTTGCTGAACATTTATAGAGAATCTCAATCAAATCACAGCCACAGTGTAATAAGCGAACATTTCTACCGCAGTTTCTTGTTGTGTTTTATTTAGCATGGATAATGTAACCAACATTATGTTTGTTACATGTGCTATGGATGTAAATCCTGAGATGGGTGCTCTCATGCCAGCTGCGGAATTATTCATTTATTTAATTTTGAAGTCTCCTTGGCCACTGCTAAGATGTGCTTTATGCAAAAGTGGGAATGTGAAAAAGGACATCTACCATGACCAGTTAATAGCTGCCATATCAGCCATAAAAGAAACAAAAGGTCAACA
This sequence comes from Erpetoichthys calabaricus, assembly GCF_900747795.2. Lineage (NCBI taxonomy): Eukaryota > Metazoa > Chordata > Cladistia > Polypteriformes > Polypteridae > Erpetoichthys > Erpetoichthys calabaricus. The sequence continues at coordinate 50,508,063 of NC_041404.2, forward strand.
GTCTGAGAGTCTTTTGTAAATTCCAAGCGGGCTTCCATGTGCCATCTGGCCACTGTGCCCAAATTAGTGGAGTGTTACAGTGATGGTCTTCTTTCCAGAAGTTTCTCTCATCTCCACACAAATTGTCTAGACCTCAGACAGAGTGACCATCGGGTTCTTTGTCACCTCACTTACCAAGGTCCTTCTCCCTAGGAAGACTTGTGGGTTTTTCCAAACTACTTCCATTTAAGAATTATGGAGGCCACTGTGCTCTTAGGAGCCTTTAAGAGTGTGGGAAGTTTTGATGGCCTTCTAAAGATCTGCGCCCTGACACAGCTCTCTAAGCTCTGCAGGCAATTCCTGTGAGCTCATGGCTTGGTTTTAGAACATTAGAACACTCTAGATGAGAACAGGCCGTTCAGCCCACAAAGCTCGCCAGTCCTATCTACTTATTTCTTCCAAAAAAACATCAAGTCGAGTTTTGAAAGTTCCCAATGTCTTACTGTCTACCACACTACTTGGTAGCTTATTCCAAGTGTCTATCGCTCTTTGCGTAAAGAAAAACTTCCTAATGTTTGTGTGAAATTTACCCTTAACAACTTTCCAACTGTGTCCCCATGTTCTTGATGAACTCATTTTAAAAAAACAGTCTCGATCCACTGTATTAATTCCCTTCATAATTTTAAACACTTCATTCAGGTCTCCTCTTAATCTTCTTTTGCTTAAACTGTAAAGGCTCAGCTCTTTCAATCTTTCCTCATAATTCAACCCCTGGAGCCCTGGAATCAGCCTAGTCACTCTTCTCTGGACCTTTTCTAGTGCTGTTATGTCCTTTTTGTAGCCCGGAGACCAAAACTGCACACATGACTCCACATGAGGCCTCACCAGTGTGTTATAAATCTTGAGCAGAACCTCCTGGGACTTGTACTCCACACATCAAGGCGCTATATAACCTGACATTCTGTTAGACTTCTTAATGGCTTCTGAACGCTGTTGGGAAGTCGAGAGCTTAGAGTCCACTATGACTCATAAATCCTTCTCATAAGGTGTACTCTCAATTTTCAGACCACCCATTGTGTATTCAAACCTAACATTTTTACTTCCTATGTGTAATACTTTACATTTGCTGACATTAAATTTCATCTGCCACAAATCTGCCCAAGCCTGTATGCTATCCAAGTCCTTCTGTGACTGTGCTAGTCCACCTATCTTGGTATCATCTGCAAACTTAACCAGCTTGTTACTTATATTCCTATCTAAATCATTTATATATATTACACATAGCAGCGGCCCCAACACTGACCCCTGTTGGTCACCACTCTTAACATCGGCCAGTTCTGATGAGGTTCCTCACACCGTCACCCTCTGCTTCCTGTGTCTGAGCCAATTCTGCCCCCATCTATAAACATCACCCTGAACTCCCACCTCTTTTAATTTGATGCCCAACCTCTCATGTGGCACCTCATCAAAAACTTTCTGAAAGTCCTGATTAATAATCTCATCTGCTTCTCTCTGATCGTATCCTTTTGTTGCCTCCTCATAGAATTCCAGCATGTTAGTAAAACACAACCTCCTTCTTCTGAACTCATGCTGACTGTTCAGAATAACTCCTGTCCTTGCCATATGTTGCTCAATCTTATCCTTAATAATTCCTTCCATTAATATTCCTGTGATGCAAGTTAAACTTACTGGCCTGTAGTTGCTTAGATCTGCCTGGTCACCCTTTTTATATAATGGGATGATATTTGCCATTTTCCAGTCCTTCAGAATTTCTCCAGTGCACAGTGACTTCCTAAAAATATGTGTCAAAGGTTTATATATGTACTCGCTAGCCTCCATAAGAACTTAAGGGTAAATATTATCTGGTCCTGGTGATTTGTTTGATTTCAGCTTATTTAATCTGAGCAGCACTTCTCCCTCAACAATTTCCAAATCCCTCAGTACCTCCTTAGTCGTTGCATTTACCTCTGGGAGGTTATCCACTTGCTCACTTTTAAATACCTCAGAAAAATGTAAGTTTAGGGTATCCACTATTTCACTGTCTGTATCTTTTAATTCCCCTTTACTATTTCTGATGAATTTCATCTCCTCCTTGACTGTTCTTTTACTACTAAAATACTGAAAGAATCTCTTAGGGTCTTCTTTCGCCTTATCTGCTATATTCCTCTCCAACTGTCTTTTAGCCTCCCTGATATCCTTCTTAATGGTTGCCCTCATGTTCTCATATGCTCTATGATTCACAGTTTTTGGTCAACTGTTGGGCCTTCTATTGAAAGGCTTGTCTAATCATGTCCAGCCAATTGAATTGACCACAGGGGGGCTCTAAATCAGGTGCAGAAACACTGCAATGATGATCAACAGAATGGGGGGCAACTAAGCCAGAATGTCATACCAAAAGGTCTGAATTATACTTATCTATCTATCTATCTATCTATCTATCTATCTATCTATCTATCTATCTATCTATCTATCTATCTATCTATCTATCTATCTATCTATCTATCTATCTATCTATCTATCTATCTATCTATCTATCTATCTATCTATCTATCTATCTATCTATCTATCTGTTTTCATATTTATTTACCTGTCCATCAAGCTATATAATACTGTATACAGAACCTTTCTTATATATGAGGTTAAATCAAAAAGTAAAGGTGATTTGACAATGAACACAATGCACCATGTTTCCAATGGCTTATGGGTAGTTTGAACCCACAGAGTGCATCGCTCTGCCGTTAGTCTAACTGTAATTAAGGTCAAATGAACACGGATGCTCCTCTGTGGGACTGCAGCATGTGCTGTAGTGAGATTTCTTTGGGCAGAGGGAGTGAAACCTACTGAAATTCACTGAAGGATGTTGGCTTGTGTCAGATCAATAAGCTGTTTGGGTGCCCATCTTGCACAAACATTATGGTACTCCAAGTCGTCATGCGTTATGGTATGTGCAGATCCATAGCTGATATCCAAATGTGCAGCAACAGCAAACAATGCGATCTGTCTGTCATCTCTGGTGAAGGCAATGTGGGCTTATATAGTGTCTTTCATATGTATTATATAATATCCATTATATTGTATATTTCATATATATTATACAGTAGCAATATACCTATCTATTATATAGTGCCTTTACTAGTATCTATCAATTATATAATGCTTTTCATCTATCTATCTATCTATCTATCTATCTATCTATCTATCTATCTATCTATCTATCTATCTATCTATCTATCTATCTATCTATCTATCTATCTATTTTATAGGGCCTTTCCTGTCTGTCTGTCTATCTATCTATCTATCTATTATATAATGCCTTTCATTATCTATCTATCTATCTATCTATCTATCTATCTATCTATCTATCTATCTATCTATCTATCTATCTATCTATCTATCTATCTATCTATCTATCTATCTATCATATAGTGCCTTTTCTATCTATCTATTATATAGTGCCTTTCCAATCTATCTATCTATCTATCTATCTATCTATCTATCTATCTATCTATCTATCTATCTATCTATCTATCTATCTATCTATCTATCTATCTATCTATCTATCTATCTATCATATAGTGCCTTTCCTATCTATCTATTATATAGTGCCTTTCCAATCTATCTATCTATCTATCTATCTATCTATCTATCTATCTATCTATCTATCTATCTATCTATCTATCTATCTATCTATCTATCTATCATATAGTGCCTTTCATATCTATCTATTACATAGTGCCTTTACTAGTGTCTACCTATCTATCATATAGTACATTTCATCTATCTATCTATCTATCTATCTATCTATCTATCTATCTATCTATCTATCTATCTATCTATCTATCTATCTATCTATCTATCTATCTATCTATCTATCTATCTATCTATCTATCTATCTATCATATAGTGCCTTTCACATCTATGCATCTATCTACTTGTGTCAATGTGAGATTTCTGTTCTTTTATTTCTAATAAAGTTGCAGTAAGTTCTAAACTTCTGTTTTTGTCATTCTAAGGTATTGAGTGTTGCTTGACATGGGAATGAAATGAATTTAAATGATTTTAGCACAAGGCTGCAACATAACACAAAGTGATTAAAAAGTGAATGGGTCTAAATTCTTTGTGATGTCACTGTGCCTGACATAATCAGGACAAATGACAAGCAGACAATCCCAGGCAATGCTGGAGTGCTGATGAACTGCATTATTTTACTAATGGGAGGTGATGGAATGGCATACACCAAGCATGAAAACCGAGAAGCCATGTCTGGCACTGGAAACTCAGACCGCTTCTGACCTGCCCTCACTCAGTTTCCAAGACGTCTTCTGTTCGCTTGCCAGATTCCCGAGGAGACTGAGAGCTCCCTGGCTCATTTATAAAGCCTGCTTAAACCTGGCAGGTTTTAGACAACGTTGGGAGGCTCTGCTCTGTGATTTCTTTTTCTTTTTTTTTTTCTTTTTTACACTGCAGGTTGGACAAGGCAGAGCCTTGGGGTGGCTCAATGACCAAAAATAAAGAAAGAAGTAAAAACTTGGCTTTTTGTGAATTTCTTTTTTAAGTTTTTTTTTGGTTAGTAGATACAGTAGACTCTCCAGGCTCAAAAAGCCAAACAAGGCAAGGCCCGTGTGTATGGAGTCCACAAACATCACCCCAGGGCTGGGGGGGAGGGGGCTTTGGGGGGGGGGGGGGGCGGCGTAAAGTCAGTTTGGATGGCGACCCCACTTGCACAGGCCCGCTGATGCATTTCAGGAAATCTTCACTCCTTCAGAGCCAAGGTAAGCTACTGGAAATGAAGAAAGCGTACAGCACTTTCACATGAACACTGCAATGGGGCTGTGTGCATGCAGCTATCCATATTAATGTCGTTCGTATAACACAGGTAATAGACTCAAAAAATATTTAGACCCCTTCATTTTCTGTGCACTTTATTGTGTTGTACATTTAATTTTAATTGGGTAAATTTCCCGTTTTTGCCCATCCTCTTCTACTTCCCACAGGCCCCTAGAAAATGTCTGATTTCTGTTTGCACCCCATACAAAATGAATATCTCCATTGATGCCGAAGAAGTCATATTTCTAATTTTTGAACCACATACAACACTTCAGGTGAACAAACTGAACTGAACAAAATGAGCTTTTAAAATCAAAATATAAATCGAGCAATTTATCTTAAGAAATCTCAATAATCTTGTTAATTTGTCCCCATGTGAAGCTGAGACAGTAGACTGAAGATCCAGGGATTGGGATACATGATGAAGCATCAGGCAGCATGAAGAAATGACACAACGATTTAGGGGTTTGGCAGATTCATCTATCTATCTATCTATCTATCTATCTATCTATCTATCTATCTATCTATCTATCTATCTATCTATCTATCTATCTATCTATCTATCTATCTATCTATCTATCTATCTATCTATCTATCTATCTATCTATCTATCTATCTATCTATTTTATAGGGCCTTTCCTGTCTGTTTGTCTATCTATCTATCTATTATATGATGCCTTTCATTATCTGTCTGTCTATCTATCTATCTATTTATTATATAGGGCCTTTCCTGTCTGTCTATCTATCTATCTATCTATCTATCTATCTATCTATCTATCTATCTATCTATCTATCTATCTATCTATCTATCTATCTATCTATCTATCTATCTATCTATCTATCTATCTATCTATCTATCTATCTATTTTATAGGGCCTTTCCTGTCTGTTTGTCTATCTATCTATCTATTATATGATGCCTTTCATTATCTGTCTGTCTATCTATCTATCTATTTATTATATAGGGCCTTTCCTGTCTGTCTATCTATCTATCTATCTATCTATCTATCTATCTATCTATCTATCTATCTATCTATCTATCTATCTATCTATCTATCTATCTATCTATCTATCTATCTATCTATTATATAATGCCTTTCATTATCTGTCTGTCTATCTATCTATCTATTTATTATATAGGGCCTTTCCTGTCTGTCTATCTATCTATCTATCTATCTATCTATCTATCTATCTATCTATCTATCTATCTATCTATCTATCTATCTATCTATCTATCTATCTATCTATCTATCTATCTATCTATCTATCTATCTATCTATCTATCTATCTATCTATTATATAATGCCTTTCATTATCTATCTATTTGGTGGATTGCAGACCCCCGTGAAGCAACGGGTGCTGGCACGCTGCTAAGCGATGAAACAGAGTCAGCAAGCTTTACCGCCACCCCCATAACACTACAGTTCAAAAACTGATGCAACCGCACAGTTAAAATGGCTGCGCTGCAGCCAGGACCGCCAGCATGAGAGATGGGATGAGTGTAAGCAGTAGGTGTTGCATCCAATTCAGTCACCCCACAGAAAAAAATGTCACTTCAACCTCAAAATCAGTGATGTTTCAGGATCGAGGCTTGCACCTAGAAATCAATACTAGACCTTGGCCTTCTCTACAGATCATTACAAGGTCCAAATTCTACTCTCTTAAAAAATAGTCACTTTTATGAACACTTCGCCCACATCGAGGAACCCGAGGGGATGCGCATTACTGTGGCTCATTCACAGGTGACAGCTGTACATGCTCGATTCTTTTCATATCATAGAACAGAAGCGTTAAGTGATAAACGACCTACAAATGATGACACACTGCAAGACACTGATTGGATTATGATAAAGTCAGACAATGCACCTCACTCAGTTTTGGCGAATCACAACGCAGCCTTGCTCTGAAATGCCATCTGGCACTCTCTGAGGGTTGGGTATGGGCACCCCACGTGGGAACCAAGATCTACACTCAATAATTCAATGTGAATATACACTTTCAGAGAGGTTTGCAAATTTACTGTATATACTTGCTTATAAGTCGGGTCTTGAAACCCAAAAACTTGATCATAAAATCAGACCCCGACTAATACGCCCGTTCAAAAGTACGACACTTAATTTTTTTATTTATTTACATCTTCTTATCTCCTCCAATCTTGCACCAGTTTCTCCAACACATCGAATTTTGTTGTAGCAGCGCAGTTACCAATTTTTTTCGCCACTTCAATTTTTAATTTAACTTTTAATTTAAATCCAGCTTCATATTTTCTTCTGATTGAATGCTCCATCGTAGATAAGGGATGCTCTTACGATAAAGGTGTATGAGGGTGTGACATGCAAAAAACACAAAACAGTGGAGATGTCGCTTCGGAATAGTTCGGTGTTACTGTGTGGTCACATAGGCACAATCTTCTTCTTCTTCTTTCAGCTGCTCCCGTTAGGTGTTGCCACAGCGGATCATCTTTCTCCATATCTTCCTGTCCTCTCCATCTTGCTCTGTCACACCCATCACCTTCATGTCCTCTCTCACCACATCCATAAACCTCCTCTTAGGCCTTCCTCTTGTTCTCTTAACCTGGCAGCTCTATCCTTAGTACCCTTCTCCCAATATACCCAGCATCTCTCCTCTGCACATGTCCAAACCAACACCATCTCGCCTCTCTGACTTTGTCTCACAACCATCCAACTTGAGCTGACCCTCTAATGTCCTCATTTCTAATCCTGTCCATCCTCGTCACACCCAATGCAAATCTTAGCAGGTCACGTTGGCACAATACATAGCTAAAAAAAGGCTGTGTGCTCTGTGGTTACTCTCTCAGGTGGGCGTTAGCATATCGTAATCTCTCGGACCAATAGCGTGAGTTTTCTGCATTCGACTTATATGACCGACATTATAAAATACTGGAAATTATACAGTAAAATGAAGCCCCGACTTATCTGCGGGAGAACTTAAATGCGAGTATATATGGCATTAAAAAGAATTAAAAACTGAAATCTCTCATTCCTCGAAGTATTCAGGCCCTTTGCCGTAGCACTCGAGATTGTGGTCAGGGGGCCTCATGTTGGCTTTAATTCTCCTTGAGATGTTTCTAGAACTTGATTGGGAATCCACTGTGGCAAATGGGGTGGACATCGTTTAGAAAGGCAGATGTGCATAGAAGGTGCCACAATTCACACTGCATGTCACACGTGGGTGCAACTGCAAGGCAACTGTAGGCTGCTTGTGTTTTCAAGTGGGACAGAGCGAGAAGACGAGACACGACTGAGGGTCTATGCACTGAGACGAGGGATTGATCCTTCAAGATGGAATCCCCAGAACCGTTCCCTGATAAAACAGCATGGTGGCCAGAGCTGCACACCGCGCTCACCCATAAATGACGCAGTCTAGGAAGAATGTCTTTTGATTTAGATTCAACAGTTTTTACACTACAATCTCAATTTATTTGCATTTTAATTGCTTCTGCACATTGCCCGAAGGATGTAAATGTAGCATTTCAATAAGTTATGAATAATCTTTACACATTTAATACTTTAGTTATTGTGTCCATGCAGATTTGTGTCCACGGTGAAATTCCTACACGTGTGGGGCATTTGAGGCCTCCAGCATGAATTCTTTAACTGTAAATGTGCTAAACTACTCACAAGTAATGGTGGTTGGTAAGATGCATCTGTTGTCCACACAGATACAGCATTGGTTTATCTTTCATTGTTAAAAATAGCAGATTTCCAGCTGGACTGATAGAATAACCGTACTGAAATCACCCTCACTACATAACATCCATCCATTATCCAACCTGCTATATCCTAACTACAGGGTCACGGGGGTCTGCTGGAGCCAAACCCAGCCAACACAGAGCATAAGGCAGGAAACAAACACCGGGCAAGGCGCCAGCCCACCGCAGGGCAAACACACACCCACACACATGGGACAATTTAGAATCGCCAATGCACCTAACCTGCATGTCTTTGGACTGACTACATAACAATATTAGAAAATTAAAATTCTACTTACATGTTACCGCTATTCAAAAGGGATCACACTAAACAGAAGAAAAACACCAAAAAAATCTTAAGCATGTAAACTACAGTGACAGCTATGAAACCTAACAAGAGCAGAATGACACCATGAAAGACAACAGGAGGAGAAACGAGAAATGAGAAATCCACAAACAAGACGTTAGCACACAAAGACAGCAGAGAGCAGGCAGAAGGGCAGCTGAATACCTCACAACGCTAAAAAAACACTGCAGCCCAGTTATTAGTGTTTGTCTAAAACATCTTTTCTGCAAACTTTGATACTATTTGAATATACAAAGAGATTGGATAACTATTCATCTTTAGTCAAGGGCACTTTTTGTTACTCTGTACAATAAGCACCATTAGCATCTCTCCTGCAAGGGGAATGCAGTCGGCCTCCGAGAAAGACACAGCAAAGCAGAGTTCTGGGGAAAGACATTCTCCTCAAACTAGTGTATATTGCCTTTCTTACTTATCTATCCATCCATCCAAAAATACAAAGTCACTCATAAAAATCTAATCAAAAATATTATAGCACCTTTCTTACCTATCTTTATAATCTAAGTATATTATTGTGCCTTTCCTATCGATCTTAATCTTTCTAAATATTTTATAGTGCCTTTGTTATCTTTACAAGTGTTTTAAAGGGCTTATCTATTTAATCTATCTAAAAAATGTATATTCTATAATATAGTGCCTTTCATATCTATCTATCTATCTATCTATCTATCTATCTATCTATCTATCTATCTATCTATCTATCTATCTATCTATCTATCTATCTATCTATCTATCTATCTATCTATCTATCTATCTATCATATAGTGCCTTTCATATCTATCTATCCAGCTATCATATAGTGCTTTTCATATCTATCTATCTATCTATCTATCTATCTATCTATCTATCTATCTATCTATCTATCTATCTATCTATCTATCTATCTATCTATCTATCTATCTATCTATCTATCTATCTATCTATCATATAGTGCCTTTCATATCTATCTATCTATTATAAAGTCCCTTTCACATGTATCTATCATATAGTGCATTTCATATCTATCTATCTATCTATCTATCTATCTATCTATCTATCTATCTATCTATCTATCTATCTATCTATCTATCTATCTATCTATCTATCTATCTATCTATCTATCTATCTATCTATCTATCTATCTATCATTCATTCATATAGACCCTTTCTCATCTATCCAAATCTTTTATAAAGCCTTTATTATACTGTATATCTATTCAAATACTTTATAGTACATTTCTTAACTATCTAATCTGTTTATCCAAAGGGTTATATTTTGCCCGCTATTTCTCTGTGGCTTTCTTGTTCTTTGTTTAAATACATTTGTTAATTTGACATATTTATCAAAGTATTTTATATTTTATATTTCAAGAGTGTTTTGGAGGTGAAAAGAGTGTCAGACAAAGTGAGGACTGGAGGTGTGATGATGAATGTTATGCCCCACAAGTTGGGTGTGCGATGGGTGAGAAAGAAGATTTTTGGAATGAGTTGGATGAAGTGATGAACAGTGTACCCAAGGGACAGAAAGTGGTGATTGGAGCAGATTTCAATGGACATGTTGGTGAAGGGAACAGAGGAGATGAGGAGGTGATGGGTAGGTATGGTGTCAAGGAGAGGAATGGAGAAGGTCAGAGGATAGTGGATTTTGACAAAAGGATGGACATGGCTGTGGTGAATACGTATTTTAAGAAGAGGGAGGAACATAGGGTTGCGTACAAGAGTGGAGGAAGATGCACACAGGTAGATTGCATCCTATGCAGAAGAGTTGATCTGAAGGAGATTGAGGACTGCAAAGTGGTGGCAGGGGAAAGTGTAGCTAAGCAGCATAGGATGGCGGTCTGTAGGATGACGTTGGAGATCAAGAAGACGAAGAGAGTGAGGGCAGATCCAAGGATCAAATGGTGGAAGTTGAAAAAGGAAGACTGCAAGGCTGAGTTTAGGGAGGAGGTGAGACAGGCACTGGGTGGCAGTGAAGAGTCACCAGACAGCTGGGAAACTACAGCAGATGAAGTAAGGGTGACAGCAAGAAGGGTGCTTGGCGTGACATCTGGAAGGAGGAAGGAGGAAAAGGAAACCTGGTGGTAGAATGAGGAAATACAGGAAAGTACACAGAGGAAGAGGATGGCAAAGAAGAAGTGGGATAGTCAGAGAGATGCAGAAAGTAGACAAGAGTACAAGGAGATAAGGCACAAGGTGAAGAGAGAGGTGGTGAAGGCTAAAGAAAAGGCGTATGATGAGTTGTATGAGAGGTTGGACACTAAGGAGGGAGAAAAGGACCGGTGGGCTAGACAGAGGGGGCGAGCTGGGAAAGAGGAGCAGCAGGTTAGGGTGATAAAGGATAAAGATGGAAACGTACTCACATTCGAGGAGAGTGTGTTGAGAAGATGGTGTGGAGACTGGCTCGGATACAGACAGACAGACATGCTCATGTCACCCAACACACGTTTATTTATACAGCGCTTCGGTCAGTTGTAATGCTGTGTTTTTAAGCGCTTAACAAATAAAAATGGTATGGTATGGTACTATTTACAAAGTCCAAGTGCCACAAACCCCAATCTTCCCCAAAGTCCAGGCCAACCACTCTGCCTCTTCGGACCGCCTCCTTCTCTCTTTCTAACACCTTGTCCTGCTTCCACCCGACTCTTGCCTCGAATGAAGGGAGGCGGCCCTGTTTATCCGTACCCGGATGTGTTCCAGGTGTACACCGGCAATCCCGCGGACACGCCCCAGTGTGGCGGAAATGCCGGCTGTCCTCCCGAAAGCACTCTGGGTGTTCCCTCTCTTCTTCCCCCCAGGTGTGGTAGAAGTACTGGGGTCCGGGGTCCTTCAGGCAGGGGGATGCCCCCTGGCGGTGACCACGGGCCCCTACAGGGTTGGGCTTTCAAGCCCTGCACCTGTGGCCCCCAATACAACCAGGGCGGATGTCCTCTTGCGGTTTGAAGGAGGAATGAGCCCTCCTCCTGTCTTCCTGGGTGTCCCGGCCGGCCATGAGCCCCGTCCGGGTGCCACAATGGAAGGAGTAATTTGAGAGGCTGATAAATGAAGAGAACGAGAGAGAGAAGAGGTTGGATGATGTGGAGATAATGAATCAGGAAGTGCAACGGATTAGCAAGGAGGAAGTAAGGACAACTATTAAGAGGATGAAGAATGGAAAGGCCATTGGTCCAGATGACATACCTGTGGACGCATGGAGGTGTTTAGGAGAGATGGCAGTGGAGTTTTTAACCAGATTGTTTAATGGAATCTTGGAATGTGAGAGGATGCCTGAGGAGTGGAGAAGAAGTGTACTGGTGCCGATATTTAAGAATAAGGGGGATGTGCAAGACTGTAGTATCTACAGGGGAATAAAATTGATGAGCCACAGCATGAAGTTATGGGAAAGAGTAGTGGAAGCTCGGTTAGGAAGTGAGGTGATGATCAGTGAGCAGCAGTTTGATTTCATGCCAACAAAGAGCACCACAGATGTGATGTTTGCTCTGAGGGTGTTGATGGAGAAGTTTAGAGAAGGCCAGAAGGAGTTGCATTGCGTCTTTGTGGACCTGGAGAAAGCATATGACAGGGTGCCTGAGAAGAGCTGTTGTATTGTGTGAGGAAGTCGGGAGAGGCAGAGAAGTACATAAGAGTTGTACAGGATATGTACGAGCGAAGTGTGACTGTGGTGAGGTCTGCGGTGGGAGTGACGGAGGTGGGATTACATCAGGGATCGGCTCTGAGCCCTTTCTTATTTGCAATGGTGATGGACAGGTTGACAGACGAGATTAGACAGGAGTCCCTGTGGACTATGATGTTTGCTGATGACATTGTGATCTGTAGCGATAGTAGGGAGTAGGTTGAGGAGACCCTGGAGAGGTGGAGATCTGCTCTAGAGAGGAGAGGAATAAAGGTCAGTAGGACCACCAAGACAGAATACATGTGTGTGAATGAGAGGGAGGTCAGTGGAATGGTGAGGATGAGGGAGAAGAGTTGGAGAAGGTGGATGAGTTTAAATACTTGGGATCAACAGTACAGAGCAATGGGCTTTGTGGAAGAGAAGTGAAAAAGAGAGTGCAGGCAGGGTGGAATGGGTGTAGAAGAGTGTCAGGAGTGATTTGTGACAGACAGGTATCAGCAAGAGTGAAAGGGAAGGTCTACAGGACGGTAGTGAGACCAGCTATGTTATATGGGCTGGAGACGGTGGCACAGGAGACAGAGCTGGAGGTGGCAGAGTTAAAGGTGCTAAGATTTGTATTGGGTGTCACGAGGATGGACTGGATTAGAAATGAGGACATTAGAGGGTCAGCTCAGGTTTAACGGTCAGGAGACAAAGTCAGAGAGGTGAGATTACGCTGGTTTGGACATGTGCTGAGGAGAGATGCTGAGTATATTGGGAGAAGGGTGCTAAGGATAGAGCTGCCAGGGAAGAGGAAAAGAGGAAGGCCTAAGAGAAGGTTTATGGATGTGGTGAGAGAGGACATGCAGGTGATGGATGTGACAGAACAAGATGGAGAGGACAGAAAAATATGGAAGAAGATGATCCGCTGTGGCAACCCCTAACGGGAGCAGCCGAAAGAAGAAGAAGAAGAATTCTGGTATCCTGTTGTTGTTTTTTTCATTCTGGGGTATTGAGTGTTTAGGTTAGGTTTAGGTTTAGGTTTAGGTTTCTTTATTTAGTCATGTTTACACAGGAAAACATGAAATTTGCCTTCTCAGTTGTATCTAATAACAGGTAACAGACAGAATTAAATAAAACAGACAAATAGAAATAAGAAAGGTTAAGGTAAGGCAGTTAGATAAAACATATTTATACCAAAAAAAAAATAGGTAACAGGATATATATCAAAACCTTAAACATTATCTCCGATATTTCTTATTGAAAAGTCGTATGGCACTAGGAAGAAAGGAGTTTCTGGAGCGATTTGTGTGGGTTTTCAAAGCAACTATCCTTCCTGATTTACTGAAGTTTAGTTCTACATGTAATGGATGTCTGTCATCTGTTGAGATGATTTCCAGTTTCTTTAGCATTGCCCTCTGACACAGACACACTAGTCAAATCATCTACATCAGCCCCAATAACTTTAGCTGCATACTTCGTAATCTGCTGGAGCTTTTTTTGAGTTTTGGTTTGTCAGACTATTAAACCAGGCAATGAAACTGAAAGTGATCACAGACTGGATCATACTACGATAGAAGGACAACATGAGGTCTTTGTCTACTTTAAATCGTTTGAGTTTATGGAGGAGAAATAAGCGCTGGTTGCATTTAGAAAATATTTTTTTTGTATTTGTATTCCAGTTAAGATTGTTATCTAGGTAAGTTCCTAAGTATTTATATTCATTCACTATTTCTACCTCCTCTCCCAGAACTACAATAGGTGAACATACAGATTTCTGTCTCTTAAAATCAAATATAATTTCTTTGGTCTTTTTTACATTCAGAGTGAGAGAGTTTTTATTGCACTAGTTTACCATCCAGTCCACTTGATTTAGATAGTGGCTTTCATCCTCCCCAGATATGCATCCTATGATCATGGTGTCATCCGCATACTTAATAATGGAGCAGTGGTCATTGTTCTGTCTCAGGTCACTTGTGTACAGAGTAAACAGTAATGGTGATAAGACACACACCCCTGTGGACTTCCTGTGTTTGAATGAATGGCTATTGAAAAAGTGTCCCGAACTTTAACTGTCTGTGAACGATTTAAAAGAAAGTTCTGAATCCATAGTGTGATAAATGGGTTTACATTCATACTGTTTAATTTCCCAATCAGTATATGAGGCTGTATAGTATTGAACGCTGAAGAAAAATCCAAAAATAGTGCTCTGACATATGAACCAGGCTGATCAAGAAAGGTATAGATTTGATGTAAGATAACAAGCAGAGCATCTTCCACACTTCTGTTTGCACAATAAGCAAATTGGATGAGAGAAAAAATGAATTTAAATGATTTTAGCACAAAGCTGCAAATATAAAAAAATAAGTCAAAATTGCTGGGGTCTGAGGAATTTCTGAAGGTACTTTATATATATCGCCCCTGATGTAACTAACAAACCGTAAACCTTTCTGTGTTATGTTCTTCATAAAAGGCGCCATATAAAAATCTCAAAGTTGTCAGCTGATGTCACCTTCTGTTTCATAAAAATGAAAGTGAATCACATGACCTGTTATGCTCAAATACTAGAAATATGATAAAACAAAAATCTGAGCCTTCTTTGAGTTTCATACATCACGGCACAATACCCTTTTGACTGAGAGTGCCACATGCACTCCGTGTGACTTTTCTTCATTTACAGGAGCTCTAACTGCACAGCCATGCAGGCGCTGACACAATTTTTTTTTATGTCTGCACGTATGTGACGCCATTTTTAACAGTCACAGCCACGCTGGCTCGTTACTGAGAAGAGTCCACTTTCCCTGTCTGATTACCGAGTCGCGCGGCTCGTCGGGCTGCACAGACTCCGCCACTGGCTGCAGTAATGGCCTGGCACAGCAGGGAATAGTAATGAGACAGAAACATTATAGAACGTCACGCCTTTTTATTATAAACTCTTCACTATGGCTGGCTTGTGAAATCTGCTTTGTGCTTGTTGCTCTTCTTGTCTGAAATTGCATCACAGAAATGGCTACATTACTTCTTGTATCAAGCTGTGCCTGTTTATTACTTTTTGATGATTACTTTTGTTTTAAGCAGCGGGTCAGGGGTGCACAGCACCTTCTGGTCTCTTGGCTGCTTTAACTTGCTCGGCTTTCTTTTTCATTTAATCAAAAGCCAATAAATCAAGGCAAAGAATGGCCTTGTCTCTTTCCAAATAACATAAGCTGCGAGAATTTTTCTCCCATATTTCCTACTCGGGATGGAGAGAGCGGCTCCCTCACTGCTCCTGGGATCCCCAGCCCGGTCACCATCTGCTTGGAGTGTGCATGTTCTCCTTGAATCTGTGTAGGCTAGTCTGGGACTTGAAGCCCACAACCACAACTACCACCAATGCGCCACCCCAAACATGAGGGTCTTTAGATAGATAGATAGATAGATAGATAGATAGATAGATAGATAGATAGATAGATAGATAGATAGATAGATAGATAGATAGATAGATAGATAGATAGATAGATAGATAGATACTTTATTAATCCCAATGGGAAATTCACATTCTCCAGCAGCAGCATACTGATACAATAAACAATATTAAATTAAAGATTGATAATAATGCAGGTAAAAAAAAACAAAAAAAAAACAAAAAAAAAAACAGACAATAACTTTGTATAATGTTAAATGTTAACGTTTACCCTCCCCGGGTGGAATTGAAGAGTCACATAGTGTGGTGGAGGAACGATCTCCTCAGTCTGTCAGTGGAGCAGGACGGTGACAGCAGTCTGTCGCTGAAGCTGCTCTTCCGTCTGGAGATGATCCTGTTTAGTGGATGCAGTGGATTCTCCATGATTGACAGGAGTCTGCTCAGCGCCCGTCGCTCTGCCACAGATGTTAAACTGTCCAGCTCCGTGCCTACAATAGAGCCTGCCTTCCTCACCAGTTTGTCCAGGCGTGAGGCGTCCCTCTTCTTAATGCTGCCTCCCCAGCACACCACCGTGTAGAATAGGGCGCTCGCCACAACTGTCTGATAGAACATCTGCAGCATCTTATTGCAGATGTTGAAGGACGCCAGTCTTCTAAGGAAGTATAACCGGCTCTGTCCTTTCTTGCACAGAGCATCAGTATTGGCAGTCCAGTCTAATTTATCATCCAGCTGCACTCCCAGGTATTTACAGGTCTGCACCATCTGCACACAGTCACCTCTGATGATCACGGGGTCCATGAGGGGTCTGGGCAATCCTAAAATCCACAACCAGCTCCTTGGTTTTGCTGGTGTTCAGTTGTAGGTGGTTTGAGTCGCACCATTTAACAAAGTCATCGATTAGGTCCCTATACTCCTCCTCCAGCCCATTCCTGATGCAGCCCACGATAGCAGTGTCATCAGCGAACTTTTGCACGTGGCAGGACTCCGAGTTGTATTGGAAGTCCGATGTATATAGGCAACGGGGGTCTCCAAAATCGCTATACCATGCCATGGCCTCATAGGTAGACTCTGCCCTCTGAGTGATGCTACCAGTGTCAGGAATCTTCTCAGATTCATTTATTGCAAAGACGTTCACTTTCTGTGTGCGAGTGGCCATCTCTAGGAAGAGACATGATTGTTCAAAACGTCTTCTATTTAAGAGTTATGGAGTCCACTGTGCTCTTGGTAACCTTCAATGTTACCAAGCTGCCTCACCCAAATGGCCATTCCACAGTTTAATCAGCGGTGAGCCAGCCAATCCGATGAAAGGACCCCTCTACCCCACGATTCCAGTGATCCTCCATCAGGGATGACTTTACCTTAGTCACGCAGAACAACTTGGCAGGTGGGCCGTGGCACCAAGTGCCACATTTGAGTACCGAGAAGAGAAACAGAATAGGCGAGGGTTAGTCACAAATTAGAACTTATTTATTTATTGGCCCTTTCCTCCTGACTTCATTTGTGCCTTTGACTCTCGCATTACATCTTGTCCTTTTAGTTTGAAGTTTATAGGTGCCATACGGGATGGATGGGCATCCAGACCTGAATGAGAGGCTCTAAGAGGACAAACAGGCATCCTGGCCAAGGAAGGGAAAGGTGCCATACCCACTCTCCAGGAGGATGGAGAAAGGACAAAAAAAGATTCCTTACCTAGACAGGAATCCCCAAGCAAATGGGCAAGCGTCCTGACCGGACACGTTTCTAGCACCTTCCCTGGCCAGGATGAAAAGAAGGACAGGGTGGGACTGACTATAAGAGATGTTTGTTCCCCCGGGCAGTAGCCCTGGATATCGTTGCTCATTTGCATGCCAGCAGGGAAATTCTGGGAAATGTAATCTGGTAAGGCAGCCTGCTGGGGTCTGTGGGTGCCACAAGAGGGCGCTACCAGGAGATAGGCTCCCTGTGATTTGGAACTTCCATATGACCCTGAAGTGCTTCCAACAGGCACAAGCTCTGGAACCAGAAGTACTCCCGGATCATCAATAAAAGGGACCACACTGCCTTGTCCAGGTGAGTTAGAGCTGGGAGGGAGGAAGGGAACACTCAGCTGCAGGAGAGCAGTGCGGTAGATGGACGAGAGAAGAAACGACTTGTTTTGTGTTTGTGTATATGACGTAAAGTGTAATAAACACCATTTATTTCAACCTGGGACTGTGTTGGTGTGGTCGAGTTTGTGGTTTGGGGCTCACTGGAGGCTCCAAGCCTTCAAATGCTGTATAAAAGTCAAATCACTTGGTGCTGAGCCTTTGCTTCCCCTGACCTTGTCTCTGACTATGCAATCATCTCTTGCTCTTTCTGGTTACTCACTATAATTGGTAAGACATACTGCCTGTCTTGTGACATTTGAAGCATAGACGATAATCAACTGCATGTGTGAATTAGCATCCATAAAGTGTGAGGTGGAGTATGCATGTGTGAAAGTTCTCCACAATACAAATTGGGCAGGTAGCGCAGATCAGGTAGTGACATCCCCGTTCAATATTGGCTGCTACAGCAATGTGATGTCATGCTGGCATCACAAAGTCATATTAGGTGCTAGGGAAAAAATAAATAAATAAAGAGTCCATGCCAACTTCACAGCAAATTTTCAGGAAAATATTCATCAAACAAGGTCTCCGGGCCAACCTACTGTGTTTCCCCGACAATAAGACCTACTCCGAAAATACGCCCTAGCATGATTTTCAGGCTGCTCTGTAATATAAGCCTTACCTCAAAAATAAGCCCTCGTCAAGATCGTCAGCTGAAAACGTAAGGTTTATACTTCATGCGATATGACGTGTGTGCCCGAAACATCCATTAAATTCCGAGGACACCTTGCCACAATATCTCTGAAAAGGATGTTTAATGATTACATCCATTAATTCGGGGATGCGTCCATTCCAGCAGCATTGGCACAAGATAGAAACAAAATCTCTGGACGGGGCATCATCAGCTCATCGCAAGGTGAACACAAGCACACACAAACACACACACTAACGTCATTGTAGCTTCACCAAATCCCCAAAACTTTCATGTCTTTGGATGGAAAACTGAGCCCACGGTGGAAACCCAACAGCAAAACATGCAAACTCCAGGCAGGGATCACAAGGGACATGACTCTCACCGAGACAGCAGTGCTACCGCTCTGCCACCCTGGCACCCCATATGTGTAACTATTAACAATATTCATTATTTAAACACCCCTCCTTTAACCGTCACCTTATCGTGGTGGAGGGGTTTGCGTGTCCCAATGATCCTAGGAGCTCTGTTGTCCGGGGCTTTATGCCCCTGGTAGGGCCACCCAAGGCAAACTGGTCCTAGGTGAGGGATGAGACAAAGAGCGGTTAAACAAACCTCCTATGAAGAAAAACAATTTTAGACGGCGTTTTCCCTTGCCCGGACGCGGGTCACCGGGGCCCCACTCTGGAGCCAGGCCTGGAGGTGGGGCTCGATGGCGAGCGCCTGGTGGCCGGGCCTGCACCCATGGGGCTCGGCCGGGCACAGCCCGAAGAGGCAACGTGGGTCCCCCTTCCCATGGGCTCACCACCTATGGGAGGGGCCAAGGAGGTCGGGTGCAGTGTGAGTTGGGTGGTGGCCGAAGGCGGGGACCTTGGCGGTCCGATCCTCGGCTACAGAAACTGGCTCTTGGGACGTGGAATGTCACCTCTCTGAAGGGGAAGGAGCCTGAGCTAGTGCGCGAAGTTGAGAGGTTCCGGCTAGATATAGTCGGACTCACCTCAACGCACAGCTTGGACTCTGGAACCAATCTCCTTGAGAGGGGCTGGACTCTCTACCACTCTGGAGTTGCCCCCGGTGAGAGGCGCCGAGCAGGTGTGGGTATACTTATTGCCCCCCAACTTGGAGCCTGTACATTGGGGTTTACCCCGGTGGACGAGAGGGTAGCCTCCCTTCGCCTTCGGGTGGGGGGACGGGTCCTAACTGTTGTTTGTGCGTATGCACCGAACAGCAGTTCGGAGTACCCACCCTTTTTGGAGTCCCTGGAGGGGGTGCTAGAGGGCATACCTTCTGGGGACTCCCTCGTTCTGCTGGGAGACTTCAATGCTCACGTGGGCAATGACAGTGAGACCTGGAAGGGCGTGATTGGGAGGAATGGCCCCCCCGATCTGAACCCGAGCGGTGTTTTGTTATTGGACTTCTGTGCTCGTCACGGATTGTCCATAACGAACATCATGTTCAAGCATAGGGGTGTTCATATGTGCACTTGGCACCAGGACACCCTAGGCCTCAGTTCGATGATCGACTTTGTGGTCGTGTCGTCGGACTTGCGGCCACATGTCTTGGACACTCGGGTGAAGAGAGGGGCGGAGCTATCAACTGATCACCACCTGGTGGTGAGTTGGCTTCGATGGTGGGGGAGGATGCCGGTCAGGCGTGGTAGGCCCAAACGTGTTGTGAGGGTCTGCTGGGAACGTCTGGCAGATCCCCCTGTCAGAAGTAGCTTCAACTCCCACCTCTGGCAGAACTTCTACCACATCCCGAGGGAGGTGGGGGACATTGAGTCCGAATGGGCCATGTTCCGTGCCTCTATTGTTGAGGCAGCTGACCGGAGCTGTGGCCGTAAGGTGGTCGGTGCCTGTCGTGGCGGCAATCCCCGAACCCGCTGGTGGACACCGGCGGTGAAGGATGCCGTCAAGCTGAAGAAGGAGTCCTACAGGACCCTTTTGTCCTGTGGGACCCCGGAGGCAGCTGATAGGTACCGGCAGGCCAAGCGGAATGCGGCTTTGGTGGCTGCTGAGGCAAAAACTCGGGCGTGGGAGGAGTTTGGGGAGGCCATGGAGAATGACTTTCGGACGGCTTCGAGGAGATTCTGGTCCACCATCCGGCGTCTCAGGAAGGGGAAGCAGTGCAGTGTCAACACTGTATATGGTGGGGATGGTGCGCTGCTAACCTCGACTCGGGATGTTGTAGGTCGGTGGGGGGAATACTTCGAAGACCTCCTCAATCCCATTAACATGCCTTCCAATGAGGAAGCAGAGCCTGGGGACTCAGAGGTGGGCTCCCCCATCTCTGGGACTGAGGTCACCGAGGTGGTCAAAAAACTCCTTGGTGGTAGGGCCCCGGGGGTGGATGAGATACGCCCGGAGTTCCTCAAGGCTCTGGATGTTGTAGGACTGTCTTGGCTGACACGCCTCTGCAACATCGCATGGACATCAGGGACAGTGCCTCTGGATTGGCAGACCGGGGTGGTGGTCTGTGTGTTCCAACTACAGAGGGATCACACTCCTCAGCCTCCCTGGAAAAGTCTATTCAGGGGTCCTGGAGAGGAGGGTCCGTCGGATAGTCGAGCCTCGGATTCAGGAGGAACAGTGTGGTTTTCGTCCTGGTCGCGGAACAGTGGACCAGCTCTATACCCTTAGCAGGGTCCTGGAGGGTGCATGGGAGTTTGCCCAACCAGTCTACATGTGTTTTGTGGACTTAGAAAGGCATTCGACCGTGTCCCTCGGGGAATCCTGTGGGGGGTACTCCGAGAGTATGGGGTACCGGCCCCCCTGATAAGGGCTGTTCAGTTCCCTGTACGATCGGTGCCAGAGCTTGGTCCGCATTGCCGGCAGTAAGTCGAACCCGTTTCCAGTGAGAGTTGGACTCCGCCAGGGCTGCCCTTTGTCACCGATTCTGTTCATATCTTTTATGGACAGAATTTCTAGGCGCAGCCAGGGTGTTGAGTGGGTCCAGTTTGGTGGGCTCAGGATTGGGTCACTGCTTTTTGCAGATGATGTTGTCCTGTTTGCTTCATCAGGCCGTGATCTTCAGCTCTCTCTGGATCAGTTCGCAGCGAGTGTGAAGCGGCTGGGATGAGAATCAGCACCTCCAAATCCGAGACCATGGTCCTCAGCCGGAAAAAGGGTGGAGTGCCCCTCAGGGTTGGTAGCGAGATCCTGCCCCAAGTGGAGGAGTTCAAGTATCTCGGGGTCTTGTTCACGAGTGAGGGAAGAATGGAGCGTGAGATCGACAGGCGGATCGGTGCGGCATCCGCAGTAATGCGGGCATTGCATCGGTCTGTCGTGGGTGAAAAAGGTGCTGAGCCGCAAGGCGAAAGCTCTCAATTTACCAGTCGATCTATGTTCCTACCCTCACCTATGGTCATGAGCTATGGGTAGTGACCGAAAGAACGAGATCGCGAATACAAGCGGCTGAAATGAGTTTCCTCCGCAGGGTGTCTGGGCTTTCCCTTAAAGATAGGATGAGAAGCTCAGTCATCCGGGAGGGGCTCAGAGTAGAGCCGCTGCTCCTCCGCATCGAGAGGAGTCAGATGAGGTGGCTCGGGCATCTGATCAGGATGCCTCCTGGACGCTTCCCTGGTGAGGTGTTCCGGGCACGTCCAACCGGGAGGAGGCCCCGGGGAAGACCCAGGACACGCTGGAGGGACTATGTCTCTCGACTGGCCTGGGAACGCCTTGGGATTCTCCCGGAAGAGCTAGAAGAAGTGGCCGGGGAGAGGGAAGTCTGGGCATCTCTGCTCAAGCTGCTGCCCCCGCGACCCGACCTCGGATAAGCGGGAGACAATGGATGGATGGATGGATGGATTATTTAAACAAAGTTAACGATTTATCTGTAAAATGTAACATACATATTTTAATGCATTTCATCATGAAAGTGATATCAAGTATCAATCTAAGAATTCTAATTCTAATATTATAAATGCCACATGTTCTGTGTGGCGATGCTGCTTGCTGCTGTTGTCAGGTCAGGAGGAAGTCCCAGAAATGCGTAGCGATTTAACAACTGGGTCGGTTTAAAGATGACATTTATGACAGTCTGCTTTAATGATAAAGTAAACTATGAGGTGTGACGGATAGAGGGCGCTGTCGTCCTCTTGAACCCTCTGACTTGACTCCAGACACCAGGTAAAAGTCCAATAATTATATTTATTCTGACAATACAGTGCATAAAGCACCCTCCTCTCCGCAATACTCATATAATACACAAATAATCAATTAATACAATCCTCTACACTCCCAGACGCGTTGCCACCCTTCCATCCAGCTCAGCTCGATGTCTGGGATTTCCCATAGTCCTTTTATAGTCATTGACCCGGAAGTGTTTCGCCCTCTCTGTCCACATGACTAGGAACACTTCTGGGTCCTATTAAAACCCTTCTTCTTCACCCCGGAAGCACATCATTCTTTCTGTCGCTATGACTATGACGTACTTCCGGGTTATAGGGCACATAATAGTCTCTGGACCTTCCTGCAGCGTCCCCTGGAGGTTCCCCTGGTATTCAGCAGGGCTGTGATGAAAAACTCCACTGTCCATGATGCTCTGCTGGAACTCGGGGCACATCTATGTTGCATGAAGGGCTCCACTTGGCGGCCTGGGGGTATTGGCTGGGATAAAAGTCCGGCCATGTCCCACAGAGGTTAAAGTGGACATTTCAAGGTTAAAGCTGAAATTTTTACTTTAATCACAAAATAGACATTTTTATTATGTCCTTATTTATTTTTCTCTGTAGCTCAAATACGCCACCGTACATTCTGATGGCATTGTAAAGGTGCAAAAAAAAAAAAAAAAGACGGCACAGAAGATGGCACGTGAGACTTTTAAAATGTATTGTGTCATTACTTTGGGGAATATGCGATGCTTGAATATCAAAGCACCACGAATGCATTTGTATGTCGGCATTTTGCTTCACCACATCGAACCATTCATCAAACATCGAAGTGCTCAGCTCGATCCTGTAGGATCCTAAAAGCAGCTGGGGTAGCAAGAAATTCAGGCTGGAATTCAGGGTTTGAACGTGAAGAGTTATGATGATATTCCAGAAGAAGACGACATGACTATATTTGGATAAATGTATATTGTTGTACATGAATAAATATAATACATCCCCTGAAAATAAGCCCTAGTGCATCTTTTGGAGCAAAAATTAATATAAGACCCGGTCTTATTTTCAGGGAAACACAGTAGCAAATTCACTGTAAAGATCTCTTTGCCAAATTTCTGAGATGGGTCCAGCTGCAAACTTCCATGGCTCCATAATTCAGAGGCTCCTCTGGGCAGCCAATTGGATTGCAGGTTTTTGTCACTTGGTTTACTTAGACTTGAGTCACATAAACCCTTCCCAAACCCTAAATTTAACCAGGTGTTGTCACAGACGGATAATATAAAGAGACAACCTCCCCAATGCAGTGGAGCTCTGGAGGTCTGCAGTTAGATTCTGTTGGAATTTCTCTTTGTTACCAATCTGAGTATGACTAAGACCACTGAGGAAAATTTTGAGTACCTCTGCCAGTCCCTCATTTAAAAATTTTCCATCTAAACTAATCATTCAGTCGTTTTTGAACATAACACACCGCTACAAAGCGCTGTCTTGCTAGCGATGGCATTAATATGGAAATAGACTTTCCAAACAATGAACATTGTGAAAGATTAATGTTCTCTTCATTCCCTTGTACTAATCTTTGTCTAAGAAGTTAAGCAGAAGTAAGCTTTAAAAGCATGCTTTGCTGAGGAAACAGAAAAATATTTGTCCAAAGGATTCAAGGTCTAAGCATTCCACACATGAGACTGCCTTATCACGTTTTCCCTTAGTTTACATCTGAACGCCATAACAAAGGGGCCAAGAAGTCAAGTTGCACAAGGGGCATTGAAGGGGCTCAAGGATTGTGTAAAATAAAAGTGTCGACTGTTGCATTTCATAATGATATTAAATCACGCATTCTAAGGGTATAAAAACTTTGCCCCACCCAACAGACGGGGTTCAGAAGAGCCCTGATGCTGTCATGTAATATTGATTGCCTGCTTTTCTGAAACTCTGCTCACTGTGATGCTGAAAAATAAAGCTGCTATATAACCACACCTGCTGTCTTGTCTGAAGTCTTTGTCTACAACATCTAATTGGTCAGATCTCACGTCAGTTTTAAATACAACTTACCTGACTGGTGCACTTGCTTTGTAGCCGTTGAAGAGCCTCGTGTAATCATGTGCACAGTGTGACATCTACATGGATTACAAGAGTCAGTCGGTCATTTTCCAACACGCTATATCCTAACACAGGGTCCCAGCCTGTCCCAGTCCAGTCAGGGTGCTAACCCACTGCAGGGCACACACGCACACACCAAAACACACACCAGGGACAATTTAGGATCGCCAATGCACCTAACCCGCATGTCTTTGGACTGTGGGAGGAAACCCACGCAGACACGGGGAGAACATGCAAACTCCAGGGAGGACCCAGGAAGTGAACCCAAGTTCTCCTTACTGCGAAGCAGCCACCGTGCCGCCCGATTACGAGAGTGAGAATGGGAAATAACATTTTTTTTACGAATGAGTACTGAATTAGTGCTGAATAACTGGGACAGGAACCTGGCCATCCTAACAGGGAGGAGTTCATATTTAGCAATGTAGGAAAACTATCATCAGCAGCAAGCAAGACCCGACTTTTAATTAGGCCTTTCCGATGAGGATAGAAAGCAGCTGCACAGGTGTCTATATTTAAAAGGTAACAGCGCACTGACTCCAAAACTAATTATCATTACTTAATAGTAAAGCGTCCCATGGAGCCGGGATTAAACCGATTGTTTCCTCTTCACATAATGGAGCTGCCTTGTATTATCAATAAGGGTGCAACTCATTAAGGATGCAAATGCAGCCAACTCACCGCTCGAATGCACCCTTCTTAATGTCTCGCATTCACGATTACCAGCGCTACCAGAGCCCGAGGAATAAACAAACACAAAGTTGCAGCTCCCTTGCCATCCCAGGTGTATATCCTGTTTTTATTCAGTTGAAGAGCTGTCTGCATTGTATCTCGCCAGGCTGACGCTGTGTCTCTGGCAGCGGGATGCCGGCCTGCACTGCGCCTCCCTTTGTGTTCCTTTTGAAGGCTGCTGTCTTTTTTTTTTTTTTTTTTTTTCCCCGTTTCTGCAGCGTGAGATGGTACAGCATGTCTCCGGTGCAGTGCCTTGGATGTGGCCTATTCTGTTGCCTGGTAAGACCATTTTAAATAAATAAACAGCATTTTAAAAATTGATAACAGAAGACCCTCTCATCTGTTTTATTAAGGGGAGGTCACAAGACGGCTGCCAATAAGGGTCACGGGGTCGATTCACCCTGAGAGGGGCCATGGCAATTAGTCGCTTCAATCCTTCATACCCAGAAATTTTAATTGTGTCACAGAACACCATCCATCTGTTAACCTCGGCAATTTCCAAAACTATTTGTCCCATTTGCAAGGGCAACATTATTAAACAAAATGGATTGTGTTTCAGTCAGTGCAGGAAGAGCGAATGTACTGAGCAGCATTCATCCTCACCGTGTTACACGTCTTTACCTCATTACAGAATTAATAACACCATTTCACACACATTATAGCAGCACTGCGGTGGAATTAACATTCAGTAATGGTCAAAACTAGATAATAACTTTTTCTTTTAATATTGTTTATAGTTTTCATGGTTCTTCTTTTTTAATTTCATGGTTTGTAGAATAATTCCTGCATACCATTTAGCCTAGTTAATTATGTTTATTCTGTATTTGTCTTTCCTGTCTATCTGTATATCATGTAGGAATAAAGTGTCTTTCCTATCTGTCCATTTATTATATAGTGCCTTTCAAATCACTCTATTTATCTATCTAAGCCACAGAGACAGGTCAGGATTGAGAGAAGGATGAATGGAGCCAAATAAAGAGAGCCCCTGGAAGATGGCGTCTCAGCCTGAGGAACACAGTCCTGAATGATGGAGCTCCCCACCCCAGAAGAAGAGATGTGCCTTTCATATCTATCTATCTATCTATCTATCTATCTATCTATCTATCTATCTATCTATCTATCTATCTATCTATCTATCTATCTATCTATCTATCTATCTATCTATCTATCTATCTATCTATCTATCTAGGGTGTTTTCATATTTATTTACCTGTCCATCAAGCTATATAATACTGTATACAGAACCTTTCTTATATATGAGGTTAAATCAAAAAGTAAAGGTGATTTGACAATGAACACAATGCACCATGTTTCCAATGGCTTATGGGTAGTTTGAACCCACAGAGTGCATCGCTCTGCCGTTAGTCTAACTGTAGTTAAGGTCAAATGAACACGGATGCTCCTCTGTGGGACTGCAGCATGTGCTGTAGTGAGATTTCTTTGGGCAGAGGGAGTGAAACCTACTGAAATTCACTGAAGGATGTTGGCTTGTGTCAGATCAATAAGCTGTTTGGGTGCCCATCTTGCACAAACATTATGGTACTCCAAGTCGTCATGCGTTATGGTATGTGCAGATCCATAGCTGATATCCAAATGTGCAGCAACAGCGAACAATGCGATCTGTCTGTCGTCTCTGGTGAAGGTATTTGCCATGTCAATGTGGGCTTATATAGTGTCTTTCATATGTAGATAGATAGATAGCCATTATATTGTATATTTCATATATATTATACAGTAGCAATATATCTATCTATTATATAGTGCCTTTCATATCACTCTACCCATCTATCTAAGCCAGGGAGACTGGTTAGGATTGAGAGAAGGATGAATGGAGCCAAATACAGAGGAGGTCCTTGAAGAAAACCATCTCAGACTGGGGCGACAGTTCACCTTCCATCATGGCAATGGCCCAAAGTTTATAGCCAAAATAATGCAGGTGTGGTTTTGGGATGCATCTCTCAGTATCCTTGAATAGCTTAACCAAAGCCCAGACTTTTCTGTCATTATGGGTTATTGAATGTAAATTGATGGTCACAGATGGCAAATGTCCATCCATCCATCCATTTTCCAATCCGCTGAATCCAAACACAGGGGTCTGCTGGAGCCAATCCCAGCCAACACAGGGCACAAGGCAGGAACCACTCCCGGGCAGGGTGCCAACCCACTGCAGGACACACACAAACACACCCACACACCAAGCACACACTAGGGCCAATTTAGAATCGCCAATCCACCTAACCTGCATGTCTTTGGACTGTGGGAGGAAACCGGAGCGCCCGGAGGAAACCCACGCAGACACGGGGAGAACATGCAAACTCCACGCAGGGAGGACCCGGGAAGCGAACCCAGGTCCCCAGGTCTACCAACTGCGAGGCAGCAGCGCTACCCACTGCGCCACTGAATATATTTAATTACACTAATGAGAAATGAAGAGCATACTAATTGTTTTAAATAATGAGCAGGTATCCAAAATATGGAAAAATATAATTAAGTTCAGCATCAGGCAATGCAAAATCTGATGGGCTGAAAAAAAACCCAACAATTTTAATCAAGAAAGCAGAATTCAATAAAAGCAGAACAGAATCTTGAATGATGTTTAAACGCAAATCAGAATACCAGAACAAAATTGAGAGCCAAAACTACTAAAAATCAAAAGGAGCCAAGCTAAAATGGTCTTACTTGAGAGACCCAAAGCTGCAGGGCATAACAACCATTCCAATATGCATTTGAAGACGCCTTAAGGCATCACTCCAAGGTTTAATATCAAAACTCCGCCCCCTAGGTAACTGACCCATAATTACTGCAGGTAAGACACACCTGAAGACGTACCGGGAACAACAAGGACTAATAAAAATGAATAACATAACAGACAGTCGTCTGCTTACAAAAAGCCATGTCAAGACTTGAAAGATCCAGAGGGGAAAAGCCACAGGCAGATCTCAGGCCAAACCATGATGGACGTCTTCACTCCAGCATTATGCATCCTGCCCTACAGAAAGCCTCAAGTTTATTGCTCCCAAATTTCTTAGAATGTTTGAAGTTTAAGTGTTTTTGGCTTGTTATGAACTTCTGCTTATTTTTGGACTCTGCCTTTTCTTAGTGCTGTAGACACTTTAGTCTCATTGTGCATCTTCCTTCTTGTGCTTTGACCTCTGCCTTTTACAAAATAATTGATATCAGTTGGGAAAATTACATTATAATGATTGAATTACAAGTCATTCATACATACAATAGTATGAATGATAGATTGTGAATTTCTCACTGGGCTTAATAAAGTATCTATCTATCTATCTCTACAATGGCACATCCTATTGAAATCACATCCGACATTCTCTACCTTACCCAGCCATCTGCTTGTTATACTTGCACATAAAACTTCATTTTGCCTTTTTATCTGCTTGTTTTCATGTCGGCTCACTGGGAGCTGCTTCACAGGCTGGTGTTTGGTGGAGGCTCCACCCTTAGCCTTTCTTATTTAACAACATTTATTTCTATAGCACATTTTCATACAAAGGATGGATCGCAAAGTGCTTTACAAGATGTCAATGAAGTAACTACGTACATGCAAAGAAAAACAAATGAAAATAAGTAAAGAAAAATAATGCATAAATAATATTCAAAAAATAAATAAGGCATGCTTGCATAAGAGAGACAGAGTTCTTAATTAATAGAATTGGTCAGTTGGCCTTGTGGACAAGAAAAAAATAATTGGCTTTATTCCATTGATTAGATAGATAGATAGATAGATAGTGTGATAGCTTATGGTCTCCATGACCCCTTGAACCCTCAGACTGGACGTCAGACACCAGGTAAAAGTCCAAATATTTCTTTTATTTAGACAATAATGTGCACAAAGCACCCTCCTCTCCACAATACTCATATATAAATCAATAATCAATAAACCAATAACCAATCCTCCACTCCCAGACGCGTTGCCACCCTTCCACCCAGCTCAGCGCGACGTCTCGGATTTCCCATAGTCCTTTTATAGTCCTTGATCCGGAAGTGTTTCGCCCTCTCTGTCCACATGACTAGGAACACTTCCGGGTCATAAAAAAACTCTTCTTCACCCCGGAGGCACGTCGTTTCCTGTCATGTGATCATGACGCACCTCCGGGTCATAGGGCACATAAGAGTCCGACAGCCTCCCTACAGCGACTCCTGGTGCCCCATATGGTATCCAGCATGGCTGTGCATATAAACTACAGAGTCCATGATGCCCTGCTGGAATTCGGGGCACGGCCACGCTGCTGGGAGAGCTCCTCCTGGTGGCCAGGGGGTGAGGGCCGGAGTAGAAAGCCGGCAATCCTTCACAATAGATAGATAGATAGATAGATAGATAGATAGATAGATAGATAGATAGATAGATAGATAGATAGATAGATAGATAGATAGATAGATAGATAGATAGATAGATAGATAGATCCTTGGATTTCATGGTTTGTGTCTTGACATGCACTGTGAATTGCGGAACCTCCTTTACACAGGCACCTTTCTAAAACACGGGGACTCCAATCAAATTCTAGAAACATCTCAAGGAAAATGTAAACAAACATGAGGCACCTGAGCATAATGTGGAGTGCCACAGCAAAGGGTCTGACTATTTCTAAGAAGGAGAGATTTCAGTTTTTGATTTTTAAAAAAAATTGCAAACCTTTCTGAAAACAGGTTGTCACTTTGTCATTTTATGTAAATGAGTGTAGACTGATGGTAAAAAAGTCAAATGTGTCTATTTTAAACAAATCCTATTAGACAATAAAGTGTGCAGAAAGGGAAGGGATCTGAAATTTCTCTGAATGTTTTCTGAATTTACAGTATATAAATTACTTCAACACTGGATACTTGC
This sequence comes from Erpetoichthys calabaricus, assembly GCF_900747795.2. Classification (NCBI taxonomy): domain Eukaryota; kingdom Metazoa; phylum Chordata; class Cladistia; order Polypteriformes; family Polypteridae; genus Erpetoichthys; species Erpetoichthys calabaricus. The sequence goes on from NC_041404.2 coordinate 50,538,449, forward strand.
ATACAGAGCGTCACTTGTTCTAGTATCTGCATATGACTCAATATGTATTGGTTGTTCATGTCATGTGTCGGGTTGTATCTGTACATATTTTGTGTTGTATTGTTAGTTTTGTTAATTTGGAACAATTCATTCCCATGTGTTTATGCTATTTCTGTTCGCTTTATGCCATGTTATAATTATGTCCTGTCTCTTTCTCCATCCTTTGTGGGCGGAGCCCCAAGAGGCGGGGCCGCCCTGACATCAGCACTCCTGGTCCCTCCCTCAGGCTATTTAAACTAACTATCTAAACTTCAGGAGGGACCATTCATTGTTTAAGGAGACTGTAAGTACTGTTTTTTATTTTTATATTTTAGATTTGTTGGCTTCCTTGATTTTTTTTTCTGGCCTGTTTAAGTATTCTGGTGTTTGCATTTTGTAGTGGGCCATTGTTTACTTTGGATTGCCTTTTAGGCAACCCCTTTGTGCCTCTTTTGCACTGTTGTTAGTATTTTTGATATTTTTTGTTAATAAATCTTACATTTATAAAGATTCTATGCTTGCCCTACTTATGTAAGCTAAGGGTTAGTGGTTATTTATTCCTTATGGGGTTTTTGTTAAAGGTTTTTTAGACTTTTATAGTTGTTTTGCCAGCTCCTCATTTCTTCGGCTCCAGCCGACACCAGCAGATTGCCTTGGGGCCTGGCTGAACTTGAAGTTGCTTCTGCTGGGCAGACTACATAGGCTTCTGGCTTGCTTCTTAACTTTGGTCTCTTGGCTCTGAAAAAGAGAATTCATGTCATGTCATTTTTTAACCTGTTTAATCCTGACCAGGGTCACAGGGAAGCTGGAGCCAATCTCAGCTAGCATAGGGAGCAAGGACAGGGTGACAGGGTGCCAGTCTATTGCTGGGAGAAAACACAAACACACGCAAACACACCCACACACACACACACCAGACACCCACTAGAGCCAGTTTAGAATTGCCAATTCACTTAACCTGCATGTTTTTGGACACTGGGAGAGAAACTGTAGCACCCACAAGAAACCCACACAGACACAGGGAGAACATGCAAACTCCAGACAGGGAGGACCCTGGACACGAATCCTGGACTCCTTACTGCAAGGCAGCAGCGCTACCACTGTGCCACCCAAAGAAGAGAAGTATTCAACTAATCTAAACTTTATTATCCCATAAAGGGAAATCATTTGGTTTTGGCATCAACAGTAAGCTTACATAGACATTGGATTTAAATGTACAAAGACAAGGAAGGGGAGAATTCATTAAAAGGACACCCACGTGCATACATATATTTAACACACTAACATACATATACAAATACATATAGTAAAAACTTTACACCCATCTACATAGTGCAGTTTTCTGATTTTGCCATGTCAGAGATGGACGTGTATTCCAGTTATCTGTTCTCATTAAACAGCCTAATAGCTGAGGGTGCAAATTATCTCTCATGTTAAGAAATTTTTATTCTACATTTCAAGAATCTGTTTAATGCCATAAAGCTAAAATTACATTTACAATGTAGTAGGCATGTGGGACCACTGAGGATTTGATGGAGCTTTTTAAGTATCAGGCCCTCATAGAGCTGCTGCGCAGGTTTTTTGTTCCACCTCCATGACCCTGCTCACTGCTTTAATCAGGCGCTGGAGTTTGACTCTAAAAAAACACAAAAAGAAACTCTGCAGAACAGATGGAGAATGTGGCAGTTCACACTAATGTTATGAAATAGGAGTCCCAAGCTCTAAATATCTGTAGTCTGAAAGTAGATAGTCTCAAACACTACCATTAATGCCCAGTAGAGGGGGATATCACTGTCAAACCCCAGCTACTAATAAGGGCGATCACAAAATCTTTATAAAATAAAAGATTTATCCTTCACAAAAAAGGATTCCAATCACAGTGAAGCTCTTTGAAGTACAATGGCAAAACGTAGTTGACTGTAAAAAAGACAATCCAAGTTGAATAAATCACCAATAGAGAGTTTCAAAGGCAAGGTCACAGATCCAATGATTCACAAAATTCACAATAGTCACAAGAACACTGGCCAACTCCTTAGCATATTCACAATGGACCACCAGGAACTGTGGGAGACCCTCTGGAGGGCAGTTCATGGCGGTGATTGGCAGGTGGCTTCACCTCTTGGGAGGACCACCCACAAAACACATGGGACATAACAAGGGCAGCTTATATACATTGACAAAACCAAAATTATAGAAACTCATCCATAATTAACATAAAAAGAATAAAAAAACACGAACTTGAGCCACAGTCAGAGAGGAACCCTGGAATGAGACATGACAAACAAAGCTGCTCAATTTATGTAATCAAACAGACTTTTCTGGAATTTTGTCGCTACCCTCAAAGTAATCTGAGTGAATCATAACTGGTTATCAATCTCCACTCCTAAATATCTGATAGATAGATAGATAGATAGATAGATAGATAGATAGATAGATAGATAGATAGATAGATAGATAGATAGATAGATAGATAGATAGATAGATAGATAGATAGATAGATAATGTTATCATATAGTGCCTTTCACATTATCTATCTATCTATCTATCTATCTATCTATCTATCTATCTATCTATCTATCTATCTATCTATCTATCTATCTATCTATCTATCTATCTATCATATAGTGCATTTCACATGATCTATCTGTCTATCTATCTATAGTGACTTTCACATTATCTATCTATCTATCTATCTATCTATCTATCTATCTATCTATCTATCTATCTATCTATCTTATCTATCTATCTATCTATCTATCTATCTATCTATCTATCTATCTATCTATCTATCTATCTATCTATCTATCATATAGTGCATTTCACATGATCTATCTATCTATAGTGACTTTCACATTATCTATCATCTATCTATCTATCAATCATATAGTGTCTTTCACATTATCTATCTATCTATCTATCTATCTATCTATCTATCTATCTATCTATCTATCTATCTATCTATCTATCTATCTATCTATCATATAGTGCCTTTCACATTATCTATCTATCTATCTATCTATCTATCTATCTATCTATCTATCTATCTATCTATCTATCTATCTATCTATCATATAGTGCCTTTCACATTATCTATCTATCTATCTATCTATCTATCTATCTATCTATCTATCTATCTATCTATCTATCTATCTATCTATCTATCTATCTATCTATCTATCTATCTATCTATCGTGACTTTCACATTATCTATCTATCTATCTATCTATCTATCTATCTATCTATCTATCTATCTATCTATCTATCTATCTATCTATCTATCTATCTATCTATCAATCATATAGTGTCTTTCACATTAAATCTATCTATCTATCTATCTATCTATCTATCTATCTATCTATCTATCTATCTATCTATCTATCTATCTATCTATCTATCTATCTATCTATCTATCTATCTATCTATCTATCTATCTATCATATAGTGCCTTTCACATTATCTATCTATCTATCTATCTATCTATCTATCTATCTATCTATCTATCTATCTATCTATCTATCTATCTATCTATCTATCTATCTATCTATCTATCTATCTATCTATCTATCTATCTATCTATCTGCAGCTAAACATTTTTGGATGTGTGCAATTTGTTTGGCTCCTCAATGAAGCAAGACTTTGGTGGTCTATGCTGGACTATTTTGGAGAAGGGGCACAGCTGTCATCCCTGGAATATCTCCTGGTGAAATGAAACTGATTTCCTGTTGGGACTCTCTTTTATGCATCATCAACTGGAAGGGGTGGAGCCAGTGGGCAGAGCAGAAGTGACATCATTGGTTTGTGGACGGATTTTCCTTGAGTCTCGGACCAGGGGTGGAAAACTGTGCTACTGACCGTGCAGCCCCTGTTTTCTTTTTAACTTACGCCGGACCCTGTAAGATACTCACCATGCCCATTCGGTTGACAAAAAATTTAAAAAAACTAACAGAAATAAAAGCATGAAAGAAAACCATTACAATGGCATTTGGGGTCTTGTTCTTCCATCTCATGGCCTCTCAGTATCTACAGAGAGGCCTGAAATCACAGCTTTTCATCATGAGGTCTGGGCCTTAATAAATAGCTGGCTGAACTCAGACGTTAAATCAAGTCAGAATGAATTTCTGATTTTTTTTTCTCTCTTTAAAGTCTTCTTGAAATTACGTTATCCTTGTTCTGACTAGCGCTTTGAAAGCTCCTAATTTGTCCTTGTTCATTTCCCCACGGCTGGTGACCAGGAATTCTCATAGACAGTCCTTCTATTAAAACAATTACAGTTAACTACCAGTGAATCAGCTCCTTTGAGACCAGCCCGGTCCCAGAACTGTTTCATTCATACTTTAATTTGTATAATTGATCTCAGTGCAATGTATTTGTATGCATGAATAATTTGCTACCCATTGCCTGGCAACCGAAGAAGGGCTGAGATGTTGGTTCAAATATTACTTTCTAATTCACAATATTTTGAAACGGCGAGGCCTTGTTTTCTCTTGTTTTTGACAGACAGAGCGGCGTAGAGTAACTAGTCAACATTTCAGGCTGGTTATCAATAATGCAAGAACACAAGGGAAAACAGGAGGAAATACAGAATGGGGTGAAAAGACAGAAAGAAAAAAAAAAAGAGCACGCTTTGCATTCCCTTTGCTTACAGATTTGCACAGCTACAGTTTTGCAAACATTCATATTCCAGCTTCTGTGCTTTTAAGCAACGTATTTCGCTTCCTTCATCTGCGTCTTTGCCAGTTCAAAGGGATATCTGTCAAATGACAACACTCTCAAGCATTAGAACACTGCAAGTTTAGCAACAAATGATTTTCTTTTTTTTTTTGTTCTGACAAAATGCGGTACATTTGTACATACAAATGGGCACAGGCACACTTTTTGGAAGATTGCGTTGCTTTCTCTTTTCCAAAGCATAATGGATACTGTGATGGGCTACCGTGTTGACAGGGAGCTTCTGACTGTAAGCAGGTCACAGAATCTTAGTTCTCCTTTTCAATAGTTGTGATGCCCCGGATGCCCGCAATACATCAATAGACACAACTGAGTATGGACTTGGGCAAGTGAGGACACAACAACAGTTATCGGTGCCAGTGCAACCAGCATCATAGGCCCCTGGGCAAAGTGGTGCACTGGGGCCCCCGTTTTTTAATAGCAAAACAGAAAGAAACGTAGGCATCAGAAACATCATGGGCTTCTATGCTCCTGGGGCCTCCCAGCCAGTGTACATTGTGCCAAGGACCCTGCAACATTTAGGTTTAGTGAAATAATGGCAGTGCGAAAACCTTCAGTCATAAATACAGACACTCCTTACTTATAAAATAATCTTATTAAAATAAGATGACCCAAATCCTAAGTGACACACCCCTAGCTCATATGTTTGACAATATGCAAATATTCCAAAATCTGAAAATATCCAAATTATTTCTGATCTGAGGTATTTTGGATTTGGTGTATTATTATTTTTGTCTCTAAAATATATATATTTTTTTCATTTTAAACCTTCATCTCTCAAAAACTGAATGTGACTGTGTAATTTTGTTGCCAGATTTGGATTGAGCACCCACAAGTCTAAAAGAACACCTCAATTATTTTGACGGGAAGCACAAAAATATTGTTTTGCAGAAGAGTGTAATAACATATTTTATCCGTCCATCCATCCATTTTCCAACCCGCTGAATCCGAACACAGGGCCACGGGGATCTGCAGGAGCCAATCCTAGCCAACAAGGCATTAACCAATCCCGGGCAGGGTGCCAACCCACAACAGGACACACACAAACGCACCAAGCACACATTAGGGCCAATTTAGGGTCGCCAATCCACCTAACCTGCATGTCTTTGGACTGTGGGAGGAAACCCACGCAGATACGGGGAGAACATGCAAACTCCACGCAGGGAGGACCCGGGAAGCGAACCACAGGTCTCCTTACTGCGAGGCAGCAGCGCTACCACTGCGCCACCATGCCTCCCTAACACATTTTGTACATAATAAAATACTAAAAGAAATGACTGTACCACCAAATGAACAAAGAAAAGTCATCAGGTTCCTTTTTTATGTGCATTAAACCCATCACTTTTTCCCTCTTTAGCCAACTGTTGTACAGAGCAGGTGTTCAGCCATAGTCGTCAATAAAAGGAAACACGTCCTACTTGGTAGTTCAAGGACACCCATCAATCTCCAGACGCTGTTACTCTCTTCACCCTAACAGAGTCGAACGTGTGGCTTGCTACAAGGAGAGGTAGCAAACATCGGCTACAAATGATAAATGCATATCTGCGGCCATTGTGTCAGTCTGGAAATGGAATTAATGTCACGTCAAAGCTGCTCCATTTTAAGAAAGCAGACATCCTACATGTTAGTGTTAAATGCCGTTCTGTGAGTTTTGGGACTCCAAAGGTACCTACTGTAGACAGGTGTGTTGTTTGACCTCTCATTCCAAAATTACTTATAGCCATCCAATAACAACTCAATAATTACCAATTAAGGCAAATTACATAATTACACATAATCTATATATATATATATATATATATATATATATATATATATATATATATATATATATGTAAGTCAATGTATGTGTGTGTGGGTATGTATGTACAGTATGTTCCAGCATCACTTCCGAACGGCTGGAGCGATTTTCATGAAACTTGGTACACATGTTTCTCATCGGTCGACTAAAAATACTGTAGGATGAAATCAGCCTTAACACACCCCTTCTGGGTGGGGTGGGGGGGTGATCTTATCTTGCGTTCTTCTATGCATTTTATCATCCAGTTGACACTCGGAACGACTACCAGAGGGCGAACTGGAGGTGACTGCCAGCATTCTTTATGTTTGAGTACCAACGCCACCCCTATTGCTTTTGAAATTACAGTGCATCCGGAAAGTATTCACAGCGCATCACTTTTTCCACATTTTGTTATGTTACAGCCTTATTCCAAAATGGATTCAATTCATTTTTTTCCTCAGAATTCTACACACAACACCCCATAATGACAATGTGAAAAAAGTTTACTTGAGGTTTTTGCAAATTTATTAAAAATAAAAAATGGAGAAATCCCATGTACATAAGTATTCACAGCCTTTGCTCAATACTTTGTCGATGCACCTTTGGCAGAAATTACAGCCTCAAGTCTTGTTGAATATGATGCCACAAGCTTGGCACACCTATCCTTGGCCAGTTTCACCCATTCTTCTTTGCAGCACCTCTCAAGCTCCATCAGGTTGGATGGGAAGCGTCGGTGCACAGCCATTTTAAGATCTCTCCAGAGATGTTCAATCGGATTCAAGTCTGGGCTCTGGCTGGGCCACTCAAGGACATTCACAGAGTTGTCCTGAAGCCACTCCTTTGATATCTTGGCTGTGTGCTTAGGGTCGTTGTCCTGCTGAAAGATGAACCGCCGCCCCAATCTGAGGTCAAGAGCGCTCTAGAGCAGGTTTTCATCCAGGATGTCTCTGTACATTGCTGCAGTCATCTTTCCCTTTATCCTGACTAGTCTCCCAGTTCCTGCCCTGAAAAACATCCCAACATGATGCTGCCACCACCATGGTTCACTGTAGGGATGGTGCCAGGTTTCCTCCAAACGTGACGTCTGGCATTCACACCAAAGAGTTCAATCTTTGTCTCATCAGAACAGAGAATTTTCTTTCTCATGGTCTGAGAGTCCTTCAGGTGCCTTTTGGCAAACTCCAGGCGGGCTGCCATGTGCCTTTTACTAAGGAGTGGCTTCCGTCTGGCCACTCTACCATACAGGCCTGATTGGTGGATTGCTGCAGAGATGGTTGTCCTTCTGGAAGGTTCTCCTCTCTCCACAGAGGACCTCTGGAGCTCTGACAGAGTGACCATCGGGTTCTTGGTCACCTCCCTGACTAAGGCCCTTCTCCTCCAATCGCTCAGTTTAGATGGCCGGCCAGCTCTAGGAAGAGTCCTGGTGGTTTCGAACTTCTTCCACTTACGGATGATGGAGGCCACTGTGCTCATTGGGACCTTCAAAGCAGCAGAAATTTTTGTGTAACCTTCCCCAGAGTTGTGCCTCGAGACAATCCTGTATCGGAGGTCTACAGACAATTCCTTTGACTTCATGCTTGGTTTGTGCTCTGACATGAACTGTCAACTGTGGGACCTTATATAGACAGGTGTGTGCCTTTCCAAATCATGTCCAATCAACTGAATTTACCACAGGTGGACTCCAATGAAGCTGCAGAAACATCTCAAGGATGATCAGGGGAAACAGGATGCACCTGAGCTCAATTTTGAGCTTCATGGCAAAGGCTGTGAATACTTATGTACATGTGCTTTCTCAGTTTTTTTATTTTTAATAAATTTGCAAAAACCTCAAGTAAACTTTTTTCACATTGTTATTATGGGGTGTTGTGTGTAGAATTCTGAGGACAAAAAAGAACTTAATCAATTTTGGAATAAGGCTGTAACATAACAAAATGTGGAAAAAGTGATGCGCTGTGAATACTTTCCGGATACACTGTAAATAGAGTTGGCCGGTTCCGAGCGTCAACTGGATAACATACATACAAGACCGCAAGACAAGCACATTAGTAAGTCTTCATGTTTTCTTAATCTGTTTTTATTTTTAAAGTTTTTTTTTTAATTATATTTTTCTCAAACAATAAAAAAAAAAAAACACTTTATTTTCCTCCTGGGCAACGCTGGGTATTTCAGTTGGTATAACATAATATGGAATCTCTATATATAATCTTCATTTGGATCTTGATCTTTGTTAGTCTGCGAATGAATTAGAAGAAGAAGCACTAGATGGCAGTAGAGAGACAGCTAAAACATAGGCATTGCATTAAGAATCTCCTCCAGGCTTATACTACTGAAGACTGTAGTACTCCAGTCACACCTCAAAACACAGATATTCAAACTAAACAAATTGTTGTGCTTTAAATTAACTAATCTTTATATATAATCTTCATTTGGATCTTGATCTTTGTTTGTTCGCGAATTCCACGCATGCGTAGACCACCTTCCAGTTTAGTACGTTGTTGTTACTCACGGATGTCAACAATGTGCTGGAATAACGAAAGGGGTGGTGGACAGTGTTACGCTGGTTAGCTCCTGAGGCCTGGTTAGAGAATGAGATTGCCGAAGATAAAAGGTATGTGCCTACCTAACATATGAATGAAAGAAAGACAGTGGGTAAAATGAATGACAACGTAACAGCACGTTCCGGAAATTATTATTGTTGCATTGTAGCCGGCGAGTGCTGCGCGTCTCACAGTTCTACCGTGGCTTGCTCACATGTCAGTGAAGTGATCCCTATTTATGCTTTAAAGAACCTGGATACCTATGTGTCCCCCTTTTATAACCATTGCTCCGTGTATATTGCCTTACTCTTTGGATTGCCACAGAGCAACCTGCGAGATTGGAGAAAGGTTGAGAAGAGATCGTGAGAGGAAACGACAGCGTCATGAAAACGAGACGGACTGTGAACGGAGAGAAGCAGAAATGCTCCTACACCACCACATAATTACTATTCGGACAGTGATTCTGAGTAGGCCGTTCCTATCGAATTAATGTCCAAGGGTTTTCTTTTGTAATCTTCTTTCCCTTATTAAAAATCATAATGCTGTGCGACGAAGGGCCCAGTTCACGACTGGCAGCCGTGTTTAAACAGGGAGCCCTTCACAGACAACTTTAACACGCGCAACATAGTTGGGCGCACATGGCTAGTAGTTCAATAATCTTCTAGTTAAATCAGAAAGTCATTCTTACCAATTTGATTTGACGATTATTAATCGATTATTCACATTTTTATCTTATGTTTCTATAAAATACATTTCCTTTTAATGTTCTTACTTAGAATAATGATTTATTTATAATAGTAATTTATCTAGAAGAGGGAGTAAATGTGTTGTGGCAACTAATGGAGAAGATCTATGAACAGGAGAAAATAGCAGAGGAGTGGAGGAATAGTGGGATAGTACCCTTTTATAAGGAGAATGGCTAATAATTCAGGATTGTGGAAACTACAGAGGGATAAAGCTCATGTCACACACCATGAAAATATGGGGAAGGGTTATACAACAACAACAACGTTTATTTCTATAGCACATTTTCATACAAATGATATACTTGTAGCTCAAAGTGCTTTACAGGATGAAGGAAGAGAAAAAAGACAAAATAAATAAGAATTAAAATTAGGAAACACTAATTAACATAGAATAAAAGTAAGGTCCGATGGCCAGGGAGGACAGAAAGCACACAAAAAAAAAAAAACTCCAGATGGCTGGAGAAAAAAATAAAATCTGCAGGGGTTCAAAGGCCACGAGACCACCTAGCCTCCTCTAGGCATATCTATCTCACATAAATGACCTCAATCAGTCCTCATTGTATTCAGGGTTCTCATGGAAGAACTTGATGATGACGGTCATGTGGACTTCTGGCCTTTAATCCATCAATGTAGGGACATCACGGTGCTTTGATTAGGTGGTGGCGCAGATCGCTACAACAGAAAAACGTAAAAAGAAAAGAAGAGTAAGTAGGGGTAAGTACAGATTTTGGAGCCACCGTGAATAATAATGATAATTCATTAAATATACAGAGCATTAGGATTAAACTAAGATGAAGTGATGAGAAAGCCATGTTAAAGTAATGAGTTTTTATCAGTTTTTGAAGTGCTCCACCGTATTAGCCTGGTGAACTTCTATTGGTCAGCTATTCCAGATTTTAGGTGCATAACAGCAGAAGGCCACCTCACCACTTCTTGCAAGTTTAGCTCTTGGAATTCTAAGCAGACCCTCATTTGAAAATCTAAGGTTACAATTTGGAGTGTAAGGTGTAAGACATTCTGAAATATAAGATGGAGCAGATTATTGAAGGCTTTGTAAACCATAAGCAGGATTTTAAAGTCAATTCTAAATGACACGGGTAACCAGTGTAACGACGCTAAGACTGGTGTGATGAACTTGGATTATCTTTTCCTAGTTAAAATTCTAGCAGCTGCATTCTGCACTCGTTGTCTTTCTTGGGTGGTCCTGAGAGGAGTGCGTTACAGTAATCTAGTCGACTGAAAACAAAAGTGTGAACTAGTTTCTCAGCATCTTGCAATGATATAAGAGGTCTAACTTTTGTTATATTTCTTAAGTGAAAAAATACTGTCCTAGTAATCTGATTAATATGTGATTTAAAATTCAGGTCAGAGTCAATAGTTACCTCTAAATTCTTTACCCCCGTCTTGACTTTTAATCCTAATGTATCAAGTTTATTTCTAATAACCTTATTACAGTATATCCATTATTGCCAATCACTAAATCACTATAGAGAGAAGGCTTAGGGAAGAGACCACCATAGAGGAGAAGCAGTCTGGTTTTTGCTGGGGAGGGAAACAACCGATGCAGTCTTTGTATTGAGATTGCTCATAGAGAAGAAAGACGTAAAACAGAGAGGTTTGGGTATGGTTGTTAATTGATTTGAAGAAGGTGCCACATCAAGAGGTCTGGAGGTGCATAAGAGAGAAAGGAGGACAGAGCTACATGTGAGGATTGTCCAGGATATGTAGGAGGGAGTGAGGACTTGGGTTAAGTTAACAGATGAAATTCCACCAGGGATCTTCTTGAAGTGCTGACCTCTTTGATCTGATTATGGATATGTTGAGTTGTGGGATAAAAGACCAAATTGGCCAGTGAAGACTTTGTGGTGATGGCATTGTGTGGTGTAGCGCCAGTAAAGAGGAAGTGGAGACGAAGTTGGAAGAATGGAGAATAGCTTTGGAAGACGGAGGACTGAAGATAAATAGGAAGAAGAAGAAGGCAGAATATCTGAGGGTTAACGATGATCAGGATTCAGAAGTTAGTCTTCAGGGAGAGCTACTGAAAAGGGTGAAGAAGTTTAACTATTTAAGATCAGTGGTAGCCCAAGATGGAAAATTAGATGCAGAGATAACCCATGAAGTATTGAGTGATCCAGGAATTAGAATGAAGGTTAAAGGTCAAGTATGTAAGACAGTCGTAAGACCAGCAATGATGTATGGAGCTGAGACATGAGCACTAAATGGAGCACAGTTGTGCAAGGTGGATGTGGCAGAAATGCAGATGTTGAGATGGATTTGAGGAGTTACAAGAAAGGAGAGACAATGAAATGAGAGAAAAAAAGTGGGAAGGAAAGTACAGGAAAGTAGGTTGAAGGGGTATGGACACGTGATGAGGAAAAACAATGGAGATGTGACCGACAGAGTGATGGGAATTGAAATCCAGGGGGAGAGAAAGCAAGGGAGGCCAAAGTAGAGGTGGATGAATAAAGTAAAAGAAGATCTGAAGGAAAAGGGTCTGACTGGGAGGGGGGACAGGACCGAGCTGTATGGAGAAGGCTGATTAGGCATATCGACACCAGATACAAGTGGGAAAAGATGAAGAGGATGAAGAAGAAGAAAAATTTAGAATAGCAGATTTTGGGTGGCATGGTGGTGCAGTGGTAGTGCTGCTGCCTCGCAGTAAGGAGGCCTGGGTTTGCATCTTGGGTTCTCCCTGCGTGGAGTTCTCCCCGTGTCTGCGTGGGTCCCCTCTGGGTGCACCAGTTTCCTCCCAATGTCCAAAGACATGCAAGTTAGATGTATTGGCAATGCTAAATTGGTCCATGTGTGTGTTTGCCCTGTGATGGACTTGTCAAAGCTTTGTTCCTGCCTTGAGCCCTGGAGCCTTGAGCAGCTACAACACCAACATTTATTTCTATAGCACATTTTCATACAAATAATATAGCTCAAAGTGCTTTACATGATGAAGAAAAGAAAAATAAAAGACAAAGTAAGAATTAAAATAAGACAACATTAATTAACATAGAGTAAGAGTAATGGCCTGGGGTGGACAGAAAAAACAAAAAACAAAAAAACTACAGACGGCTGAAGAGAAAAAAAAATAAAATCTGCAGGAGTCCAAAAGCCATGAGACCACCCAGCCCCTCTGGGCATTCTACCTAACATAAATGAAACAATCCTCTTTGTATTTAGGGTTCCCACTAGAAGGACTTAATGATGATGGTCATGCAGACTTCCGGCTTTTAATCCATCAATGTAGGAACATCATGGTGCTTTGATTAAGTGGTGGTGGCACAGGTCGCCACCACAAAAAACCAGGAAAAGAAACAGAAGAGAGAGTAGGGGTTAGTACGGATTTTGGAGCCACCATGAATAGTATTGATAATGAACTAGCCGACGTGTGGCGCAGCATACGCCGCATAATTATTTATTGATGGGTGAACACTTCCTGAATGACACAGTTGTCCAAATGGGGTGGGTTTGAGGATACGACTGTGAGTGAATGAAAAGATGGAACTCTGGAGAGAGCAACATACAATTGTCCGTGACTGAAAACTGGTTTTGGCAGATACAGGCATATCTTTTTGAAAGTTTGGCCCTGTGCCTTATTAATTGCCATTGCAAAGGCTAATCTAACAGAACGTTGGCCCGGATTGTAAACTCGAGGAGAGGCATGAGGACGTTCTCGGAAGTGAATGGTGATAGTAGCCGTAAGTATTTGGGACATCACCACAATTTCTGCCTCGCCACCATAAACTCCGGAAGTATTAATGTAGTTGGCGTATTGTCGAGCAGACTGTATGACTATGCTTCCGTGACTAAGAACAACGGACAGCACGTCGGCGAAGTTATTGCAATGTTGGCAAACAAAGGTTACAGCCATGCTGTGAAGTTCGAGAGCAACAGTTTCGTCGATGATATTTTTCCAGAAATATCCGACTGATAGAAAGAAACAGTTACCTGATGCAGGAATTTGTATAACATTGAAAGAAGAATTGTTTCCATGAAATACATGTGAAGCGGTGGCCATGTTAGGAAAATGAACAGTTAACGTGGCTCAGAGGTGCATTTGGACCGTAGCACAGACCAAAGCGACTCAGAATGTGTTTGGTGAGGAGTTGGGGGTGGGCAGTGTGCATGCCTCGAGAGCGAGGGTTACAGTTGGCAGCCGGGGTTCTGTCGTGCGTACCCCATGACGCAGGAGGAGGGTTAGAGTTGGTGGGCGGGGCTCTGTCGTGCGTATCCCATGACGCAGGAGCAGGGTTAGAGTTGGCGGGCGGGGTTCTGTCATGCATACCCCATGACGCGGAAGGAGGGTTAGAGTTGGCGGGCGGGGCTCTGTCGTGCGTATCCCATGAGGCAGGAGGAGGGTTAGAGTTGGTGGGCGGGGCTCTGTCGTGCGTATCCCATGACGCAGGAGGAGGGTTAGAGTTGGTGGGTGGGGCTCTGTCGTGCGTATCCCATGACGCAGGAGGAGGGTTAGAGTTGGCGGGCGGGGTTCTGTCGTGCGTACCCCATGACGCGGAAGGAGGGTTAGAGTTGCCGGGCGGGGCTCTGTCGTGCGTATCCCATGACGCAGGAGGAGGGTTAGAGTTGGTGGGCGGGGTTCTGTCGTGCGTATCCCATGACGCAGGAGGAGGGTTAGAGTTGGTGGGCGGGGCTCTGTCGTGCGTATCCCATGACGCAGGAGGAGGGTTAGAGTTGGTGGGTGGGGCTCTGTCGTGCGTATCCCATGACGCAGGAGGAGGGTTAGAGTTGGCGGGCGGGGTTCTGTCGTGCGTACCCCATGACGCGGAAGGAGGGTTAGAGTTGGCGGGCGGGGTTCTGTCGTGCGTACCCCATGGTCGGTCGACTTGGTCGATTATATATATAGATTGAATATACAGAGTATCAGGATTAAATTACAGTGAAGTTATGAGAAGGCCATGTTAAAGTAATGTGTTTTCAGCAGTTTTTTAAAGAGCTCCACTGTATTAGCCTGGCGAATTCCTATAGGAAAGCTATTCCAGAGTTTAGGTGCATAACAGCAGAAGGCCGCCCGCCTCACCGCTTCTTTTAAGTTTTGATCTTGGAATTCTAAGCAGACCCTCATTTGAGGATCTGAGGTTACGATTTGGAATATAAGGAGTCAGAAACTCCAATATATAAGATGGAGTGAGATTATTTAAGGCTTTATAAACCATAAGCAGTATTTTAAAGTCAATTCTGAATGACACGGGTAACCAGTGTAGTGACATCAAAACTGGAGAGATGTGCTCGGATTTTCTTTTCCTAGTTAGGATTCTAGCAGCTGCATTCTGCACTCGTTGCAAATGATTGATGTCTTTTTTGGGTAGTCCTGAGAGGAGTGCGTTACAGTAATCTAGCCGACTGAAAACAAAAGCGTGAACTAGTGCTAGGTGGGACATGCTCCGGCCCCACCCGTGTGACCCTGCTCTGGATTAAGCAGGTTAGAAATTGACAAGACTAAAACATTTTGGTGCACTTGAGAAGCACAGAATTGGTTAACACTCAGACCTGTAATAAAACGTAATACAAAAAAATACAGGCCACCTTATTTTCTGCGGTTTACATTCCTGATTATTACCGGTTCATGCTCAAGTTTACAAAGCCGTGTATTATTTATGTGATTTCCGTTCATTTTAAATGGTGCTCACTTTTCAAAATATTTCAGATGCACTTTCAAATTGCCATGTGGAGGAAATCTCAAAATGATTTCACAAGCTGTAGCAGATGGCGTTTTCCATGTGTGAAATTGAGATTTGTTATTCTGGTGCTGTTGGAATATGACCTAAAGAATCATTAGAGGTCAGCCTGGGTTTTCTTTTCTTTTGCAACATTAATTTTTACTGGCATTTTTTTTTTAATGTGAAACTTCTATTGTGGCTGCCATGTAAACGTGATCTCCTGGCCTATTAAATCAAACAGAGTGCGGCGCTTTTTCAGCTTTTCTGATAACTTTTTAAGCCAGTTGTCATGCAATCCACAGGGCAGTTAACACCACATATATATGACAGGAATAAACTTTTATGTCTGTTTTACAACTGGGATGGCTTTTCTAAAAGATGTCCGTGAAAACTAAAGAAAAAAAAAGGAAATAGTCTGTAATGATTAAGACAAATTTAAAAATAATGTACACTCTCAAAACTATAGAGTCTAAAAAACTATAAAGAGTCTGTGAATAAGGCGCTATATACGTCCCCGACCCGCCACAGATTCACACTGAGGCACACGTCAAACACACCAGACTTTTATTGCTCTTCACCTGTGGGGCATGTCTTCCCCGTGAACCCCACAGGCAATACACAGTCCAAAAACCACTCACAGCAACCAAAAACTCTTCTTCAGGCACCACCACTCCTCCCGGGCAACCTCGTCCTCTTTCCACCCGACTCTCGCCCTGAGTGGTGGTCACTGGATCCTTTTATAGTTCACCCGGAAGTGCTCCAGGTGCTTGATCACCGAGTTCCGGATGGATCTATTCAATAAGGGCGTGCACAAAAAGGCGAGCTTCAAAAGGGCGACCTCAATTGAGCGCGGCGAATAAAGGCGTTCATAGATAATTTAGTTCAAATGGCTCTGGAATATGTGAAGAGCAACAAAGGTACAGATCTACTCGTAGTCGAAGGCTACACATTGCGTCCAATTGAGGTCGCCCTTTTGAGGCTCACCTTTATTTACGCGTGCCTTTATTCACCGCGCCCAATTGAGGTCGCCCTTTTGAGGCTCGCCTTTATTTACGTGTGCCTTTATTCGCCGCGCCCAATTGAGGTCGCCCTTTTGAAGCTCGCCTTTATTTACGTGTGCCTTTATTCGCCGCGCCCAATTGAGGTCGCCCTTTTGAGGCTCGCCTTTTTGGGCGTGCCCTTATTGAGGTATACCGTTCCGGATGCACTTCCGGGTGTGACGAATATGCTGCCCACACGGGTTCAGGAGTCCCAAACACAGCACCCCCTGGCGGTGGCTGCGGGACCCAACAGGGCTGCACCCAACTCCAATTCCCAGGGAGCCCTGCGGGAACTGGAAGTACTGCTCCAGTCCAGGGGGCTGCCATCTAGTGTCCAGGGGGAGGTACTGCAGTGTCCAGGGCTGCTCCCCCTGAATATAGTGTGGAGGGGCGTCCCGGCTGCACATGGACGCCTGCCACCTGCCACAAGTCTAAAAAAAAAAGGAAATAGAGTCTGTAATCATTAAGGCAAATTTAAAAATAATGTACACTCTCAAAACTATACACATTTCTCATTGAGAACGTGAAAAAAATAATCGTATCCATTAGGTTCGAAAAAATGGGACCATACATTAGACCTGATGTGACTTTACAGTAGAGCAGGGGTCTCCAACCCCTTTCCAAGTAGCTCGCCAAAGGGTTAATGAATCCTACATAAATTTGAAAACTTGATTAGTCAAATTAGAGGTGTGCGATCTTTCCAAAAAATCGTATCACGATCCTTTTACAACCCCAATTCCAATGAAGTTGGGACGTTGTGTAAAACATAAATAAAAACAGAATACAATGACTAGCAAATCCTTTTCCACTTATATTCAATTGAATACACTACAAAGACAAGATATTGAATGTTCAAACTGATAAACTTTATTGTTGTTTTGCAAATCTTCACTCATTTTGAATTTGATGCCTGCAACACGTTCCAAAAAAGCTGGGACAGGGGCAGCAAAAGACTGGGAAAGTTGAGGAATGTTCTGAGGAATGAACATTCCACAGGTGAACAGGTTAATTGGAAACAGGTGTTTGCCATGATTGGGTATAAAAGGAGCATCCCCAAAAGGCTCAGTCGTTCACAAGCAAGGATGGGGCGAGGTTCACCACTTTGTGAACAACTGTGTGGGCAAATAGTCCAGCAGTTTAAGAACAACGTTTCTCAACGTACAATTACAAGGAATCTAGGGATTTCATCATCTACTGTCCATAATATCATCAAAAGATTCAGAGGATCTGGAGAAATCTCTGCACGTAAGCGGCAAGGCCGAATACCAACACTGGATGCCCATGACCTTCGATCCCTCAGACGGCACTGCATTAAAAACCGACATCATTCTGTAAAGGATATTACCATGTGGACTCAGGAATACTTCAGAAAACCATTTTCAGTTAACACAGTTTGTCGCTACATCTACAAGTGCAAGTTAAAACTCTACCATGCAAAGCGAAAGCCATATATCAACAACACCCAGAAACGCCGTCGGCTTCTCTGGGCCCGAGCTCATCTGAGATGGACTGATGCAAAGTGGAAAAGTGTGCTGTGGTCTGACGAGTCCACATTTCAAATTGTTTTTGGAAATCATGGACGTCGTGTCCTCCGGGCCAAAAAGGAAAAGGACCATCCGGATTGTTATCAGCGCAAAGTTCAAAAGCCAGCAATTTGTGATGGTATGGGGGTGTGTTAGTGCCCATGGCATGGGTAACTTGCACATCTGTGAAGGCACCATTAATGCTGAAAGGTACATACAGGGTTTGGAGCAACATATGCTGCCATCCAAGCGACGACTTTTTCAGGGACGTCCCTGCTTATTTCAGCAGGACAATGCGAAGCCACATTCTGCATGTGTTACAACAGCGTGGCTTTGTAGTAAACGAGTGCTGGTACTAGACTGGCCTGCCTGCAGTCAGACCTGTCTCCCATTGAAAATGTGTGGCGCATTATGAAGCGCAAAATACGACAACGGAGACCCCGGACTGTTAAGCAACTGAAGTTGTACATCAAGCAAGAATGGGAAAGCTTCAACAATTAGTGTCCTCAGTTCCCAAACGCTTATTGAGTGTTGCTAAAAGGAAAGGTGATATAACACAGTGGCAAACATGCCCCTGTCCCAGCTTTTTTGGAACGTGTTGCAGGCATCAAATTCAAAATGAGTGAAGATTTGCAGAACAACAATAAAGTTTATCGGTTTGAACATTCGATATCTTGTCTTCGTAGTGTATTCAATTGAATATAGGTTGAAAAGGATTTGCAAATCATTGTATTCTGTTTTTATTTACGTTTTACACAACGTCCCAACTTCATTGGAATTGGGGTTGTAACACAAAATCATGATCCACAATCTGAATTGCAATCTATCTTTTCAATGTGGCAGACCCTTAAGAGAATATTCGGACTCAAACTCATCAAGACCTTGTGGTGTAGTGGGTCCACAGTTCAAGTCAACAGGGCCACTTTTTAAATAAATAGTCGCCACACTCGTGGCTTAGTGAGGGGGTGTGGTATGTGTGGCCGAGTGGTTCCCGGGTCACGCATGATGTGGACGGTCCTCACTTAAGTGCACAGGTGAAGTGTCGTCCGCATTTGTAATTGGTGCCGGGAGCGGCTAATTGCCACATCTGATCCACGTCCCTATAATAAATAGAAGCGCAAGGCGGCTAGGAAGGAAAGAGGAAACAAAAGGGAGAAGAGACAAGAATAGAGTGTGAACGGAGGTTAAGGGTGAAGAAGGCGGCAGGAAGCAGGACGGAGAAAGCCGGTGAAAGCGAGTGAGTGCAGTCTCGCGGATGTAAGCTGGCAGCTGGGAGAGACGAACTTTAGCAGGTGTATGGCCAACACCTGGGGCTGATGGTAGTGGTCCAGTGGTGACTGCTCTAAGACTACAAGGGAAGCTCCGCTTCCTCTACTATGTCAGAAAATAAATGCTTATATATGCACTGTCGTATTTATATTGGTTTTAATAAAAGTGCGCTAGAACGCGTTCAACTTCATGACTAGCTCGTTCAGAATCAGGTATTTATTGTAGATTGTTTGACACGATTTTCTTGTCATACATTTCCGTGCAGCACAGCGCGTTAAACCCTCCTGAAGCCCAGCTTCACTGGAGCTCTATGGGCAAGCACAGAGGAGCTTTTTTCACTGCAGAAAAGCTGGACGGTAATTGGATAAATGCACCAAAATCGTCACTTCCAGGGAAGCTCAGCTTCTCTGGGAGTGAATGGAGTAGTGGGCGGGCCAGGATGCTGGGCTGCTGCATGATGATTGGAGGAGCTGTTTAAAGGGCGGAACCCCTTTTTTGATTGACAGCATTTGAAAGTGTGCTGAAAAGTTATGGCTATTTCTTTGACTCAGGGAGACTGAGATCTGAACTTCAAGTACAGTAATCCCTCGCTATATCGCGCTTCGCCTTTCGCGGCTTCACTCCATCGTGGATTTTATATGTAAGCATATTTAAATATATATCGCGGATTTTTCGCTGCTTCGCGGGTTTCTGCGGACAATGGGTCTTTTAATTTCTGGTACATGCTTCCTCAGTTGGTTTGCCCAGTTGATTTCATACAAGGGACGCTATTGGCAGATGGCTGAGAAGCTACCCAGCTTACTTTTCTCTTTCTCTTGCGCGGACTTTCTCTGATCCTGATGTAGGGGGATTGAGCAGGGGGGCTGTTCGCACACCTAGACGATACGGACGCTCGTCTAAAAATGCTGAAAGATTATCTTCACGTTGCTATCTTTTGTGCAGCTGCTTCCTGAAACGACATGCTGCACAGTGCTAAGCATACTTAAAAGCTCGAAGGGCACGTATTGATTTTTGACTTTGTTTTTCTCTGGCTCTCTCTCTCTCTCTCCCTGCTCCTGACGGAGGGGGTGTGAGCTGCCGCCTTCAACAGCTTTGTGTCGCGGTGCTTCGCATACTTAAAGGCAAAAAGCCCTATTGATTTGTTTTCTTTCCTGTGTCTTTCTGACAGACTCTGCTCCTGACGTACACTCCTTTGAAGAGGAAGATATGTTTGCATTCTTTTAATTGTGAGACGGAACTGTCATCTCTGTCTTGTCATGGAGCACAGTTTAAACTTTTGAAAAACAGACAAATGTTTGTTTGCAGTGTTTGAATAACGTTCCTGTCTCTCTACAACCTCCTGTGTTTCTGCGCAAATCTGTGACCCAAGCATGACAATATAAAAATAACCATATAAACATATAAACGGATTTTCTTATTTCGCGGGTGGCTCTGGAATGCAACCCCCGCGATGGAGGAGGGATTACTGTACTATATTCAGATCATGACTTACAGGGGAGCAGGGGTAAGCTGTGTGATTTCTTGGTGTTTTTTAAAGACATGGATTTGGATAGTGCAATGCCTCAGCTATACAAGCTGTTGTCGTTAGTGGCAACAATTGGCGCTACATCAGCAGGTGTAGAGAGGAGCTTCTTCTGTTTAAAACAGGTCAATTCATACACCCGCAACATGATGGGCCAAGATCGTTTGAGCAACCTTGCTCTCCTGGCCATTGAGAGGACACTGGTTAAGTTCCTGGAAAAGACGGCCAATAGGTACGACAGGGTCACAGACCATTTTCTGCAAAAGGAACGGAGGGCAGAATTTACGTACAAATAACATAATGAATTTTATGATGAAGGCCTAATATGAGCTTCCCCTGTTTCAAAAGCTAGCAGCCGCCACTGTAGTGGTCATACCTACTGAGCATTTCTTGGGAGAAGAAGTGACCAGGAGAAGGTTGGCTCATCACAGCGAAGGCAGCGGTGGTCAGGGACTTGGGAAGTGGAAGCCCAGTGTGAGCATCCTGGTCGCTGGGGAGCCCAAGTCTCGGTCTAGTGAGAGCTGAACGGAGCCAGGGACCGAAAAGCTTCTAGACCAGTCAAGTGAAGAAGGTCAGCTGCAGGGAGCTGGTGGCTCCCATGGTGCATAGCCTGGATGGGAGAAGCAGGGGAGTCACCAGTAGAAGAATGCACCGGGCTTTGTGTTAAAAATGACAGCTTCCAGCCATTGTTTTAACCTTGTGTTTTAAAAGGATTTATTCATTGGATTTTTAACCTCCATGTTTTTTCCCCAGCTTTTATTGGATTATTTATTTGACTGACTGCACTATTTATTTGAACACTTTTTTGATTTTGCTGATTTTAATAAAAGCACTTTGCACTTTTTGCACCATCCCCTTGCTTCATTGTTGTGCCTCACTGCCTAGCTCAGCGGTTCTCAAACTGTGGGGCACAAAAAAAGGGGGTGCGAATGTTGCCATATGTGGCGTAATTTTGCTGTTCGTAGGAAAATTTTAAACTTGTGGTATCGGCAGCAAAAAATATAGGAAAATATTTTATTTGGGTTTCAAAAAAAACGTTAGGGGGGCGCGATTAAAACTGTTATGAAAACTTGGGTCGCAAATACTTAAAGGTTGAGAAACGCTGGCCTAGCTCATCGGTGACATTACTGACGGTGTCGAGTTCAGAGCTCCCAGAAGCTGGATGGAAGCATAAAGTGGAACCCGCTTCGCCACAGACCTAAGTAACACTTTATTTTAAATATCAAACAAAGTTGAATTCAATTGTTCTCTCGTTCGCTAGCTAAGCGGAGTTAAGGACCACGCCCCGAAGCTGGCGAGTGAGTGAGGAAGGCCCCCCCCGGGACGTTGCGTGGATCTCAGATTTGCACAAATAAATCGGTACTGCAACTGACTGTGATACATAGTGAAATGAGAGAAGTTGCAAAATCAACCGGAATGTTCAAGCAAATTATAGAAAATAACCCAATCTAAATCCGTTAAGCAGTTCCATCCATCCATTATCCAACCCGCTATATCCTAACTACAGGGTCACGGGGGTCTGCTGGAGCCAATCCTAGCCAACACAGGGTGCAAGGCTGGAAACAAACCCTGGGCAAGGTGCCAGCCCACCGCAGGGTGCGCACAAACACACCCACACATCAAGCACACACTAGGGACAATTTAGAATCACCAATGCATCTAACCTGCATGTCTTTGGACTGTGGGAGGAAGCCGGAACACCCGGAGGAAACCCACGTAGACACGGGGAGAACATGCAAACTCCACGCAGGAGTGGAGTGGAAGCGAACCCCGGTGTTCTAACTGCGAGGCAGCAGCACTACCCACTGCGCCACCGTGCCGCCCTCTGTTAAGTAGTTCTCTCATGAAAAGCTGACAGACATACAGACAGACAGACGTTGGATTTTATATATTACTAGCCAACCCACGGCGTAGCATATGCCGCATAATTATTTATTGATGGGTGAACACTTCCTGAACGACACAGTTGTCCAAATGGGGTGGGTTTGAGGATACGACTGTGAGTGAATGAAAAGATGGAACTCTGGAGAGAGCAACATACAATTGTCCATGACTGAAAACTGGGTTTGGCAGATACAGGCATAGCGTTTTGAAAGTTTGTCCCTGTGCCTTATTAATTGTCATTGCAAAGGCCAATCTAACAGGAAATTGTCTGTGTGTGTGTGTCTCTCTCTTGCACGCCTGTGTGTGTGTGTGTGTATGTGTGTGGCTCTCTTTCGTGTGTGTGTCTCTCTCTCTCACGCGCTTGTGTGTGTCTAATCTTGCGCGCCTACACAGATGAAAGCGACTCAGGTGAGGAGTTGGGGGCGGGCACATGAGCAGGAAATGCGCATG
This sequence comes from Erpetoichthys calabaricus, assembly GCF_900747795.2. Taxonomy (NCBI): domain Eukaryota; kingdom Metazoa; phylum Chordata; class Cladistia; order Polypteriformes; family Polypteridae; genus Erpetoichthys; species Erpetoichthys calabaricus. Next base: position 50,561,612 of record NC_041404.2, read on the forward strand.
CCTCGGGGAGGAGGGTTAGAGTTGGTGGGCGGGGCTCTGTCATGCGTATCCCATGGTCTTAGAGTTGGTGGGCGGGGCTTTGTGAGTTAGTGGGTGTGGCTCTGTCTTGCGTACGTCTTGCTTGCCATGGTCTGGTCACTGTCTTACATGCCATGGTCGGCTGCTTAGTGAACTGTGAGTTGGCGGGCGTGGCTCTGTCTTGCGTGCGTCTTGCTTGCCATGGACTTAGTGAATCATATATATAGATATATTAGCAAACCTTCAAAATAATGTGCAGTTATAGTCTTAACAGCATTCTCAGCATTTCTGGAGCTTAGCAGAGCCAGATAACTATAAGAATCCAGTGAATCACTATAAGAATATAGTGAATTTCCCCTTGGGATTAATAAAGTATCTATCTATCTATCTATCTATCTATCTATCTATCTATCTATCTATCTATCTATCTATCTATCTATCTATCTATCTATCTATCTATCTATCTATCTATCTATCTATCTATCTATCTATCTATCTATCTATCTATCTATCTATCTATCTATCTATCTATCTATCTATCTAGAATCTTCACCAAGCAGCTCTGCAAATGTCTGCTTTGTTTGGGTCTCCATACCTCTGTGAGTCTGACGTGAATGTCATGAAATCAAAGTTCAGAACACGACTGACAGACGAACATTGACATGACTCCATAAGAGTGAACCTCAGTGGCTCCACTCCACCGTCCACCTGCCTCTCTTGTTGACTCCATGCAGTGCCAGTCATCTGACTCACTAAAAAACACATCAGACATGCAACTGGACCTGTGAATAAAGTGACACAGTGACATGTGACAAAATGACAAAGGAATAAGCCATATCTGTGGATTTGGAATTGCATTGTTCTGTTTGGACAGCATTCATGTTGTAATTCAATAGTGTGAGATACACTAGAAAATGCATACAGAAAATGCACTTTCCTGGTGAACTAAAAATTATTTTGTGATGTTTTAATGTAAAATATGAGTTGTGGACACCAACATTTTGTAAATGTTCAGGCAAATCAAGCTTATTCAGTTGGTTTGGGTTAAGCTATGAAAATAAATGTTAGAAAACTGGAGTAGCTCTCTGCCATTTTTATTTTGTAAAAGTAGCTCTCAGGGGGACAAAAGGTTGGAGACCCCTGGCTTAGATGAATTAAGAAGATGGGATGGGCGAGCTTTGTTGGTCTGAATGGCTTGTTCTCGTCTAGATTTGTTCTAATTAGGAACCCTGTGGGGTTCACTTTGCCATGAGTTCAGCGAAATCCTGAAAATGCAAATTTCTCTGAGCTCGGTGAAACGCACAGAAATCAGTAAGAGAAGGAGGGAATGAACTAGTTTTGAGGGGCTTATAAAGGTGAAATGGTGTTCTAAGTGTCCCTGAGGGCTAAGGAAGTGTCTTGCCGACTACGCTGGACCCTTGTGTCTTGGCTTATTTTCCTGTATCTGGGTAACAATGCCTTATGTTTTTGTAATATTCTGCTGCAAACAAATTTCCCTCTAGGATAATGAAGTCCACCTACTTATAATGGCCAGTAAGTAACATATTGGATTATTTATTAGCAGGACACTGCTGTTATGGGTATATGCATAGATGATAAATAATGAACTCTATCAAATCTCGTAAAAAATGTAAACAAATGTGTTAGAAAGCAATAGTTTTATTATCAACAGTAATTCTGCTAAAAATGAAGTGAAACTGTTAATTACTTTAGGTGGCACAGTGGCACAGTGGTAGCGCTGCTGCTTCCCATTAAGGAGACCAGGGTTCGTATTCCAAGTTGTCCCTACGTGGAGTGTGCATGCTCCCATGGTGTTTGGGTGGGTTTCCTCCCACAGTCCACAGACACGTGGGGTTTGTGGATTGGTGATGCTAAATTGGCCCTAGTGTGTGGTTGGGGTGTGTGTGTTGATGATATGTGTGTGTTTGCTCTGCAATGGACTGGCGTCTGTCCAGGGTATGCTCCTGCCTTGCGTCCAATGCTAGCTGAGATAGGCTCCAGCGGACCCCCATGGCCCTGTTCAGGTTAGAAAATGACTGACTGAATGTTAATTACTTTATTTTCACCAGTAACATTACTTAAAGTCTCCATTTCAATGACAAGACCTAGAAGCATGGCATCTCACAGAGTGAAGGCTTACAAGAACATATGCCGCAAATATGACATGTTTCTTGCACGCTTGTTGCACAGAACACATTTGGTGGTTGATGACTGATTGTGCTCAGTGGGTGGCAAAATGTCCTGACAGTCGGGACAAGTCGGACGCCTTGTGATGAAGAAATGCCTTCGGGGCAGCAATCTGCATCAAAACCAGAGCCTACAGGTTCACCATCATCCAATTGATTGTCACTATCTCTATCACTGACATTATTATCAAAATATTCATCTTGTAACATATCTAGTTGTTTCAAAACATCAGCAGCTTTAAATCTTTTTTGTGACAACATAACTACAGACTGTCTATTTCTAGCAATATTTTCTGAAAGCTGTTGACACCAGAAAAAAAAAATCGAGGATGGTCTCCCCTCGACTTTCTCGTATACTCAGATATGGGGATGGATATTTGAGGACTAAACCGCAAGATAATGATTATATTTTTATATGATGTACATCAAAGAACAACAAATCAAATCAAATTAATAATATATTGAAAAATTATTACAAAAGTAAACTTGAATAAATCAGACTCTGCAGCTGCATGAATAAAAGGTAAATTATCACTTCTTGTTAGCGGAAATAGCCCAAAAGTTGGCAGAAATTTATGTTTTGTACTTAATACTTATATGTACAATTTGGTTGACCTAAGTGAAAGCTTACTCGAGTTATCGTGTTCACACACACACACACATAATTCGAAAAATGGTATTTTTGGACTCAGGGAGGTGTAAAACATTGAGATTCATCAAACTCTTGATATCTAATTTTTGGAAGATTACAATATTTTTCCTGTACTTTGTATACGAGAAAGTAAAAAACCACTTCCAGTTAGCGGAAGTACTCCAAAAGTTGATAGAAATCTACGTTTTGTACCTAATAATCGTGTGCAAAATTTGGTTAACCTAACTGAAAGCGTACACAACTTATCATATTTACACACACACACACATGCAGACACACAGACATAATTTGAAAAATATTATTTTTGGTCTCAGGGATGCCTAAAACCGACATTCATCAAAATCTTGAAATCAAATTTTTGGACAATTACAATACTTTCTCTGACTCAGGGAGGTCTTAAAACGTCGAGATTCATCAAAATCTCGAGGTCAAATTTTTGGATGTTTACAATACTTTCTCTATACTTCATATATACGAGAAAGTAAAATGTACCACTTCTGGTTAGCGGAAACAGTCCAAAAGTTAATAGAAATCTATGTTTTGTACCTAATACTGTATTTGTATGCAAAATTTGGTTGACCTAAGTGAAAGCATATTCAAGTTATCATGTTTACATACACACACACACAAAGAATTCCAAAAATGTTATTTTCGGACTCAAGGAGGTCTAAAATGTTGAGATTCATCAAAATCTTGATATCAAATTTTTGGACAATTACAATTTCTCTATGAGAAAGTAAATCTGACTCAGGGAGGTCTTAAAACGTCAAGATTCATCAAAAACTCATGGTCAAATTTTTGGATGATTACAATACTTTCTCTATACTTCATATATATGAGAAAGTAAAAAGTACCATTTCCGGTTAGCGGAAACAGCCCAAAAGTCGATAGAAATCTATGTTTTTTACCTGATACTTGTATATAAAATTTGGTTGACCTAAGTGAAAGCGTATTCAAGTTATCGTGTTCACATACACACATGCAGAATTCCAAAAATGGTATTTTTGGACTCAAGGAGGTCTAAAACGTTGAGATTCATCAAAATCTTGAAATCAAATTTTTGGACAATTACAATAATTTCTCTACGAGAAAGTAAATCTGACTCAGGGAGGTCTTAAAACGTCGAGATTCATCAAAATCTCAATGTCAAATTTTTGGATGATTACAATACTTTCTCTATACTTCATATATACGAGAAAGTAAAAAGTACCACTTCCGGTTAGTGGAAACAGCCCAAAAGTCGATAGAAATCTTGTACCTAATACTTGTATGCAAAATTTGGTTGACCTAAGTGAAAGCGTATTCAAGTTATCGTGTTCACATACACATGTGCAGAATTCCAAAAATGGTATTTTCAGAGTCAACGAGGTCTAAAACATTGAGATTCATCAAAATCTCGAAATTAAATTTTTGGACGATTTCAATAGTTTCCCTACGAGAAAGTAAATTGGAATTAGGGAGGTCTAAAATGTCGAGATTAATTAAAATCTCAAGGTCGGATTTTTGGACGATTACAATACTTTCCGTATACGAGAAAGTAAAAAATCTATGGCTATCCACTAGATGGCAGCACTGAAGTAGGTAATGGAGGTGTGACAGCAAGCTGGCTGTGCCAATACTGACAGCATAGTGAGGTATGCATTCTCTCGAATGTCGTATCTTGCCAGGATCAATGAGACTGCCATGAAGTGGAAATGGGTGGAACACCAGTGTCACTGTCTACATTGCCATGGCCTGAGAGGGTGCCGCCCAAGAAAGATCCAAAATCGACACCTTCAAGTTCGACTGAAATTCACAGCTGCCCACGTGGTCAAGCAAAAAGCCTTCTGGAGAAAAGTTTTATGATCAGACGAGACAAAGATTGAGTTGTTTCACCAAAAGGACAAGTGGTATGTTTGGCGGAGTAAAAGTAAAGCTTTCAAAACCAAGAACATTGTACCAGCAGTGAAGCGTGTTGGTGGTAGCATCATGCTCTGGGGCCATTTAGCTGCCAGTGGTACTGTTACATTGCACAAAGTGGATGAAATAATGAAGAAGGAACACTACCTCCAAATTCTTCACCATCACCTCAAATCAACAGCTAAACGGTTCCAACTTGTACGCAACTGGGGGTTCCAACAGGACCATGATCCCAGACACACATCAAAACAAGCTGTGGAATGGATAAAGCAGGCTAACATTAAGCATTTCGAAAGGCCTTCCCAAAGCAGAGTCTATTGATACACATTTAACCAATTTGCCTTGTAACCTATCGACAATTTTCGCATTAATTCGTTTGACTTCATTGTTTCTTGGTGTTAGGATTGCCTGTGTACTCATTTTTTCTGTTGATAACCCTTCTGGATGAAATTCTTCAATAGGATTTGGACATAATAAGTCTTCTTTTATTGGGAACTTAAAGTGAGGAAAACATAAAAATTTTTAAGAGCTGAGAGCGCAGGAACTGTGTCTGACAAAAGCATTCACACGAATAAGAGGTGAGAGGACCGTGGGCGTGTTTGAAAATGGTTGTGAGAAGAACAGAACTGAAAAAATCTCTTGGCAATAGTCTCGTCTCAAGATTTTCCTTTATAATAGAGATTATAAATATATATATATATATATATATATATATATATATATATATATATATATATATATATATTCATGGTCCTCAACCGGAAAAGGGTGGAGTGCCCTCTCAGGGTTGGTAGCGAGATCCTGCCCCAAGTGGAGGAGTTCAAGTATCTCGGGGTCTTGTTCACGAGTGAGGGAAGAATGGAGCGTGAGATCGACAGGCGGATCGGTGCGGCATCCGCAGTAATACGGGCGTTGCATCGGTCTGTCGTGGTGAAAAAGGAGCTGAGCCGCAAGGCGAAGCTCTCAATTTACCAGTCGATCTATGTTCCTACCCTCACCTATGGTCATGAGCTATGGGTAGTGACCGAAAGAACGAGATCGCGAATACAATCGGCTGAAATGAGTTTCCTCCGCAGGGTGTCTGGGCTTTCCCTTAAAGATAGGGTGAGAAACTCAGTCATCCGGGAGGGGCTCAGAGTAGAGCCGCTGCTCCTCCGCATCGAGAGGAGTCAGATGAGGTGGCTCGGGCATCTGATCAGGATGCCTCCTGGACGCCTCCCTGGTGAGGTGTTCCAGTCACGTCCAACCGGGAGGAGGCCCCGGGGAAGACCCAGGACACGCTGGAGGGACTATGTCTCTCGACTGGCCTGGGAACGCCTCGGGATTCTCCCGGAAGAGCTAGAAGAAGTGGCCGGGGAGAGGGAAGTCTGGGCATCTCTGCTCAAGCTGCTGCCCCCGCGACCCGACCTCGGATAAGCGGGAGACAATGGATGGATGGATATATATAAGACGACCTGATACAGATTGGACATGGAGGCACACGTATAAAATAAATAAACTTTTATTTTTCTTTAGCTGGAGGGCACGTCTTCCCCGTGTCCCCTAGCCACAACACAGTCCCAAGCACAATACAGCAATACCAAAAGCTCTTTCTCTGCAGCACCACTCCTCCCAGGCTACCTTGTCCTCCTCCATCCAACTTTGGCCGCTGAGTGGTGGTTGGTGGCTCCTTTAATTGGGCACCCGGAAGTGCTCCAGGTGCTTGATTGCCGACATCCGACTGCACTTCTGGGTGTGGCGAAACCAGTGCCCAGAAGGGTCCAGCAGCTCCTGCTGCAGCACCCCCAGCGGCGCCTGCGGAACCCAACAGGGCTACACCAAACTCCAACCCCCATGATGCCCTGGGGGAGTCCGAGGCACCGCTGCAACCCAGGGAGGCTGCCATCTAGCGTCCAGAGGGAGATATTGTGTTTCCCATGCTTGTCCCCTTTGGAACATATGCTGCAGGGGCATCCTGGCCAGGCATACAGTATATTGTCACACACGCATGTTTAGGAGACAACGGAAGGGCTTGAGTACATGTAATTCCACGCTGGACCAGGGGGTGGCGAAGTAAACTAATTTTCCCTCTCTATCTTTTACAGACCATTCTAGGGAAATCACGCCCGAGTCTGGGGCAGCCAACTACATCACTTCCAGTTCCGGTCCTGATGACATCACTTCCTCCACTGGCCTTTAAAGCCACCATCTTGCTTACAGTTGATCAGTTCTGTTTTGGACTCAGTTGTGTGAACATGTTTGTTCTTTTGACACAGTTTTGCAGCCGGGAAAAATTATATGGATGGCTGCCCCAAACCTTTTCCATGTCCAATGGTCGTTTTTGTGACAATATATATATATATATATATATAAATATATATATATATATATATTGTGGTGAACGACCGGCATTTCAGTCCGGTCAGACGTCCCTCCATGGAAGAAAACAGACTTTTCAGGACACTACATCCCCCGGAACACTAGATGACAGCTCCCCTGGATAGAAATGGCTCCTCGGATTCCTGCAGGGCAGCATGGGACATGGAGTCCGTATCCTCAGCCCTGTTGGGTGTCGTGGATGCCGCCAGGGGGAGCTCACTAAGAACCAGGGGGATGTTACGAGGACGTCAACCCGGAAGTGCTTCAGGGCCAAGAGGACAGAAGCCCGCAGTACTTCCGTGATGCTTGATAAAGGAAGTTGTGTTGGTAACCCGGAGAAGAAATACTTCCGGGTCAGAAACTTTAAAAGGACTCTGGGAAACCCCAGCAGATTCAGCCGGAGTTGGGTGGGGGTGTGACGGAGCTGCAGGGAGTTGGAGGATTGTGCGATTATTGATTATTGTATCGATTTATTTATTGGAGAATTGTGGAAGGTGCGGTGCTTTGGGCACTTTATTGAAGAAGTATTAAAGATTATTCTTCGGTGCTTTTACACGTGTGTCTGGGACGTCTGTCTAACGGGTTCAACAGGGCAACAGCGACCCCTAGCGTCCACAATATATATATATATATATATATATATCATATTTTAGCATTAAGTTGTGCTCTCTGGGTAACGTTTATGTCATGAATTTCTGAAAACAGGAAGGCAAAATCCACAAAATCTTGCTTTCTAATCTAAATAAGCCACAAGCTTATACTTTGAACAATTTATTAAAGACATAAATTTATAAAAAGGAAATAGTACTAAAAACAGTCAATAATTAATGAACTAAAAAATGAAAGTAATAAAAAAACTCAAAAGAAATAAAGCAAGGACTGAATGCGTAAAAAAATAAGAAAAATTAAATAATGGAAATAGGTTATTACACAACAATGTCACGCCAAAAGGGGAAATAAACTTAAATACAGAAATTAACAACAAAATTACAGAGACGAGTAATTACTAAAGGTATTAGCCGAAATCCTTTGTGACAGGTTATGTTTATTCTTAACACATGTGAAGTGTTCTCCACACACAAGACACACATTTATATTTTTAACTGAAGTCTTTTTGGGAGGCTTTTCTGCTACAGAAGGTGTTCTGGTGTGAAAAATCGTAAATTTTTCAAATGCAAACTGTTTATATAAAATGTAAATTATTTTGCTCAAACAAACAGATAAACTGAATTTACAGACATTGCCAGCATCCTCTTTAGTACATTCTTCATGTGTTGTACAAGTAATTTAGGCGTCTGCTCCAGTTGGCTTCTATTTCTATTGCTTTATGACCTGCGAAAGGATGGATGCCATAGGACTAAGCATTACCGCAATGGTAGTGCTGCTGCTTTGCAGTAAGGAGACTGTGGAAGATTGTGGGTTCGCTTCCCGGTTCCTCCCTGTGTGGATAGCAGTTTGAGTACTGAGAAAAGCGCTATATAAA